>NC_039262.1:705523-874807 GCF_003368295.1 Carassius auratus | reverse complement strand
TTTTTTTATGAAAGACAACTCATTTGACATTATTCACAAAAGCATGAAACACATTTTAATCTTCTAATAAACAAACCCTTTTCCCACTCAGCCTCTTCCCTTCATATACGGTTCCTTGAGGAGTTTCAACAGACACCGGCTAAAAGAGAAGACCAAATAAGAATCAATGATCATTTATTATTATTATTTTTTTTTTTTAAACTAAAATTACATAAACAAGTGCTATAATCTTGAATGAAGACTTGCTTCACTTCACATCATAAAAATGTAATTTGTTCATGGGGTGCTGCCTACACTCGTATGTATCACCAATGTATGACCAATAACCAGAGCTCATAATATCAAAAAAAAATTGAAAAAAATCATAGTTGGTCATTAATGGCGGTCCCCTCACCTTCAGCGGCAGAAAGGACAGGCGTGCTCTATGAGAAGCCTCATTAATCTCTTTGAATAGAAAATAAATTCATCTCGACTGGTTTCTTTATTCCTGAGGGCACAGGGGACACAGTCAATAATACACAACGGAGATTATATGTGTGTTTTGGAAGAGGTGTATGATACTGTGTACAGAAACCACTTCTGAGAGTTTTAGATACAGTGAGAAAATCCTTATTATATTTTAATTAAGTATATTTAAGTATAAAAAAATTGCATTTGTTTAAAGAACTTTACGGTAACTTTTAATCAGTTAAATGCATCATTGCTGAATAAAAGTATTATATACTTTTGAAAGACAGATCAAATCAATCAGTAAAATTTTACATAAAACTTTTAAAACACCAAGAGTGTGTGTGTGGTACTTAAGTATTCATAACAACAGTCATTACTCACGTCATCAGCATCAAATTATCCTTCAGAAATAAGTCTAATATGCTGATACTCCTTATCATTATCAAAGTTGAAAACAGCTGCTTAATATTTATTTTGATCAGTTTAATGTGTCCTTGCTGAATACATTTATTTCTTTATACGGTAGTGCTTGTTTTGATTTTTTTTTCAGTTTTGAAGTGTTCATAACACAGCAGTGAGGTCATACCTGATAATAGTGTGCATTCCTCGGACCTGTGGGGTGCTCTCCATGACACTCAGGGTCTTGGGTAAAGGTTGACCCTGATGGGCAGATGCCAGGGCTGATCTATATCCCACACAGACATCAAACGTAAACATTCCACAAGTTGCACACAAGCAAACAAAACCAAACTTTTTGTTAATGGAAAATAGACAAATATAACAATATTTGACTTTTTTCCCAGTGTGAATATGGTTTGTAGAGCTGATGTGAGTTTGAAGTGTTATGGTAGCAGGTCAAGGTAAAGTCAAGGCCCTTTCACTTCAAGTCAGGATTTTCCATTATCAATAAATTTTCAAATAAAACAATTGCATAATTACTTGCATTTAATTGCAATTAATTGCATAATGACCAGTTTTACCCCAAAAACAAACCTCAACTGACCAATAAGACATTGACTTGGGCTATGTGTTGACAACCTTTTAATATCAATAGGTTTCTACATACAAGTGTGTGCATCATCAGACTTGGTGTGAACAGGCCTTTAAATTAGAAGTAGACAGAAGTGAGGGTTTTGCAACCAAAGATTTGATGCATAAGCATTAAAGAAAAAAAAAACACACGTAAAGGCAGGATTTTCATGATTCTTTTTCACATTGTAAAAAAAGTATTTCTGCATATCACAGAAGAAAGAAAAATATTTCTTTACTTCAGGCAAAAATACTTCAGGCAGAGTAAATGACAGTTCTAATTTTAGGTTAAACCATTTCTTTAAACAGTGAAATAATATGATATTAAATAAAACCAACAAGATGTTAATGGACAGCCATCACTGCTCTCTACAGTATACGACCTACATTACTGACTGATTTGAGACAGTTAATATGCGGCAGCTAAATTTCCTTCATTGTGGCTTCAGCTTTAGCAAACGTCAGCTCACAATCCCATACAGAAAGACACGGTGTCCTAACCAGTGTGACGCGACAAGAGCTTTGTCTCCACTAAACTTAAAACCGCTGCTCAGCATAACATGACGAAAAACCAATAAGAGTCGAACAGGGATTTTGGACCAATTGGATTTCTACCTATGCAAGGCCAAAAAAATTAAAACCAAGTAGTGGACAAAATGTCTTGTCACTTTTCAGAGGCAATGATGGTTAGGACACTGTGATGGATTTATAAACTCATTCTGAAAGTTAAACATACACAAGCTTAAACATTTTTTCAAACAATAATACTAGTAAAAAAAAAAATTCTAAAAGAGCAGAACAGGTTTTCCAAGTAAGGAAGGATTGCAGAGGATGGATCAAAGAAAAAAAATAAATCAAAAAAAAAAAAAAAAGAGGATGCAAGAATTTATCCTCACATATCCCAGCGGAGTTTCCTCTGAAGAAGGAATAAATGTTCATTGGGAGACATTGATGACGAGACAGAGAAAAGAGAGAGGGAGGGGGAGAAAAGAACACGACCTGATTAAAGTCTATACAGAACGGACGGACACATCACAGCCAGGATGAGCTCAGGTCTGGGTCGTATATCAGTGGTTTTCAGCTGAGGTGCTGTTGCCAGTCTAAAATGATGAAATGACAACAGATGTCTCAAATCAGAGACCCTAATATGCATTATCAGCGGATTTCACAGTATCTGAAGAGCAAAACCACTGAAATAGGCCCATGACTGTGTTGGCAACAGCATCAAAATAACACCGTGGAGGTGGAGACAAAAGATACACAGTGAAGCTATGGTGGGGGGTTTTTTGGCTCGCAAAGCTTATTTATAAATATATTCTGTCTTCATATCAATTTCACGCAATTCATTGAAGTCATTAATACACTGTCCATTTAAATGTTTTGCTGTGTTGATAATTTTGGCCAAAATATTAACATTGAAATTGAAACAAGCACTACCGTTTAAATAATGCAAATTTAATGTGCGCAGGGCTCTGTATCCATTTATACTGCAGCCTTTACATTCAATGTGTTTAATGTAGACCATAGCAGAGCTTTTTTTTTTTCCCTTTTGTCTCCATTTGCATCTCTGCAGGTTTAGGGAAAAGAAAGAAGAGAGAAAGCACAGCTTTAAAGAATGAAGGAAAAAGAGATGGAAGGAAATGAGGGGAAAAGCAGCCATACCTCACTGTGATTTCACGCTGGATGGTTAGAGCAATCGGTTGAGGGTTTAGCAAGTATTTCATTGCAAACACACATAGGAGGAGAGAAATAAAAAAGAAAAGAAAAAAAAGACAAACTCATGAAATGAGATATTCACTCAGAAAAGCCATTCCAAACAGTCAGCCCTCACCCTCTCCATGGTATGCTGGGAAAATAATTCATGCCACTGTCAGCTACTCTTACTCCCTATATTTAACCTGATATAATCACATTCTTGCAGTTTTACACAATATACATCTATGCCTCTTTATCAGTGTCACTGTATAGCTGTAGAGTCATGGGGTTGTTTAGATACCACATATATAGGCACTAAATTTTACATTGTAATAAATTTTACGTTGCTTTTATCACACCAGGTTATTTTTTTTTTAATATATAAAAAGGGGGAGGTGATTCTTTAATAAAGAAATAAAAAGAAGTGTTTGAATTAGGGAAAATCTTTTGAATTAATAAATAAATAAATTGAATATATTATTAAAGTACCGTAATACAGTTATTATTTATATAATAATTTATGTAATGTGTGGTTACACTCACCATTTGATATTTTAAATAAGAAAATAATATAGATAGCTTTATACATTGGTCAGTAATTATCATTTCATTAATTTAATCAATTTCTTAAACCAAGTTCCAATGTAATGGCTGCTACCTAATCTGTCATGTTAGCAAGTTGGTTTATATTTTTTCTCTTATGAAGCAAAACATTTTAATACCATCATATCCATCACACACAACACTGAAAACCCACATCACACATTACACAAAACAAAATGTAAAAAGTGCTCCTAATTGAGGAACCATTGTAAAACTTTTTTTATTTTTATTTTTTACATTTGCAGTACTTTGAAAGTTTTTCAGTTAAAGTAGTCACTGTACCTAACACAGAAAATCTTTCAAATCTGACCTCTATGATGAGAAACCCAATGCGGTCCTGTGTCTTTAAAGCATGATATCTTCTGCACAAAAGCACATGGTTCATGGTTCATTAGTTCTAAAGATCATTCCTCATTGTGACTGATCGAGTAAAAAACTGAAAATCATTTCCCACCTCAGGATAATTCATGACTTTATTCAGCCCGCCAGGCACAGAAAACGATTACATTTCAAAGAGGCACTAAACCCTTTTTGTGGAATACATCTGCAATGCATGCACATGAACGTCACTCAGACTTAGCCAACAGTCAAAAGGCTAGTCACTATTTTTTGGTTTGAAAAGCCCACAGATGCAATCAATTCCCAAAGGAAATGTCATTATTTTTATATTTGCAAATTAATATTACAATTCTATAAAGGAAAAGATGGACTGTAAAATTAATATATCAAGATTACAGGCCTTGCCTTTTCTTGTTTGAACCAATGCACATAATATTTCTAACAAAATTTTGTGTCACATATAGAGTATGACCACCAGAGGGCATACTACACTTATACCATGGCACGGGCTTCATATGCACACACATGCAACATCTGTGCGAGTATTAAGAGCACGTGGATCATCTAGCAGGAATACAACATGCATCTTGGCCATTCTCAGCACTTCATTATACACAGACCAACTAATCATTCTCACTCGGTCAAACAGATGAGAATGAGGAGACATTTTTATTACATTACCTTTTCCAGCTGACTGTGAACATGTTGAACAATCAGATCCAAGGCTACGAAGTTTTCTCCACCTGGAGAAACAACGGAAGGGGACTGTTATAATAAAGCATATAATAATCTGAAAATAGAGAGCTTTCAGAGTAACTGTTTACTGCTGAACCAGCATTAAGGGCTATTACAACTGTATAATGTCTCCGTTATATATACAGAACTTAAAAATAAAAAATAAAATAAAAAATAAAATCAAGATGAAATATTTTTATATAATCTATTAATTAAATTTCTTAATATAAACATTGCTTAACACCATAAAAGACAGACAGTCTGGTAAAATATACTTAATAGTCTGATATCTCACAAAATGTTTGGCACCATTTTCCAACTTCACATACCTCTTGGGACCACAATATCTGCAACTTGCACAGTGGGTTCGATGTACTGCTCAAACGCTGGCTTGACAAATTTGTTGTACTGTTTAATGACGCCTGCAATGTCACGCCCTCGATTCGTGATGTCCCTCTTTAAGCGCCTGACTAGCCGGATGTCTGAGTCTGTGTCTACAAACACCTTCATGTCTAGGAGCTGAAGGACACACAGAAACAGAAATACATACAACAAAACGTCAAACAAACTGACAACTTGTGATAGACAAACACAAAAAGTGTACATTAGAGCAGCAACAAACAACTCTTTTAATAATGACAATGCCAAATTGCAACCAAGTCACATTCAAATATGTGCAATCTGGTGCATTTTGAAGGATTTAATATAAAGTTGCTTAATATAACTTGCGCACACATTTTTCTGCTGCAGTTCTTTTGTGGTTTCTGGAAAACTTATATTTAGCTATGGATGAATTAAATAGTTTAAAAGTGACAGAAAAGACATTTATAATGTTACAAAAAAATTCAACTTAAAATAAATGCTGTTTTTTTTCTTTCTTATATGAATCCAAAAAGCTAGGGGAAAAATCTATCAATGTTTCCAATAAATAACGTTTCTTGAGTAGCAAATCAACATATCAGAATGACTTCTGAAGGATCACATGACACTGAAGACTAAAGTAATGATGCTGTAAAATTAAGATTTGCCATTATAGGAATAAGTTACATTTGAAAACATTAAAACAGAAAATTTATATTTTAAAATGTAATTTCACAATTTATACTGCATTTTTCCCTTTGAGCATAAGAAATTTCTTTAAAACAAATTCACCAGCCCCAAACTTTAGAAAAGTAGTGTAGTTCTTCATCTAGAATTTGCTGCTTAACTACAATATTTTTTGGCGGGAGAAAAACTTTAACAGAAGCATATACCATTGATTAATAACCCTCATTATTCTCCAGCCCAAAGTGATACTGTCTCTCCTCGACGGCTCTGTTCCTGTTACTGAGAACACGTATCAGAGCATTCAAAACGATAGGATAGTGAATGGATAGGATATAAAAAAAAAAGCTGCTCAGTAAAGAGGAAGTCAGGATCAATCAAAGCAATGTAGTGCAGCGTGACGCCAACTAGCCAAGATGTACCGCTGGTGCTGACACTGACGCTGAAAATGGATATCATTCAGTGAGCCCACATGATATGGCAAAGGCATTACATTTCAGGGTAACCATAAACAATCCAACACCCTTAAACAGCAGTGCCAGCAGCCCTGCCAACACGAGGCATAACTTATAAGACTTTGTGTGCAGCCGTGCAAGAAACACACATGAATGGGGTGAAAGGTCAAGTGTATATCAACTTTTAAAGGACAGGAATACATTGCTCACTCTTCCTGAAATTAAAACGGAGGTGAGCTGTCACTGTATTCACAAAGACCTGCAATGAGAGTGTTAAACTGAAAACCCTTATCCATTCATTAGCCGAATCTACCATTTTAGTTTCATTCGTTCTGCGGCACATCTGCTGCACGCTGCTTGTAAATCACATCAGGGATGAACTGCTTTGCCAATGTGTGCACAATAACCCCCATTTTAATTTGTATAGATTTCCAGACACCTCGCGCAGGGAAGAATCGAAACCCGGCATTTGGAACCGTCAACGCAGGCGTAGATAAACACCGCCTATTCACTTCCTGTGACTGCTCTTCACCTTCATCATTAGAGAGAGAGAGAAGAATCGGTCATCTTCATTGTGTGAGGAAAACAACAGGGCGCAGGAGGAAAAGAACACAGGGAGAAGCCGTTTCGATAGGACCAGGCTTTAAGAACAAGATTTTACATATCTATTCTTCATCCAGAGATTGATTTTCTTATCTTAAATGATAGAAGAGACAACTAGAACTTATTATCTAGCTAAATATTAACTAGTATTCATGTATATGAGCGAGACAGAGACGCTATAGTAGAGATCCATTACCAAGCAGCAGAGACAAACCAGGCTATGAGAAATTTCCAGGATCATTTCCCTGAATATTCAAAAGAAAAAAATAAGAACTTACAATTTAAACATGTTAATGAAGACTTCTTTTAAAATATTTTTGCATTACAATTTTAGAATATATATAGAAAAAATGGGGTTAATAAAGAAAATAATACTTTCATTCAAGAAATTTTTAACGAATCAATCTCATGATGGAAATACAGTAATAAAAACATCACAATCAGACAATTTTGAAATCAGCATAAAGAGAACATCAAAAACCATCATGCATACTTCACTTTTTTTTTTTTTTAATCCCTATTTTTTGTAAGGTTTGCCATAATAATAGACTACTGAGACCTGTGGTTTTTTTTACTTTTTTTTACACTTTTCTTTAATCTAGACACAGAAGAACACAGCCATCTGGATTTCAGCAATGCATTATTTTATTTTACTTCCTGTCCTTACAAATCTATCTTTCTTTTCATTTGACCTTATCTTTTACACCTCCATTTATCCCTCTCTGCTTTATGACTCCCATGATGCTCTTCTATATCTCAGGCTATGAAGCTTTCCATTATTCTTCCTCTCTTTCTCTTTTACTGAAAGCCCTTTGTGATATTATAAACCCCGGTTAAAGGTGATAGCGGAGAATTATATAATGTCCAGTGTGACAAGTTTAATATGTGAGGCTTACCTTTAAAAGCTCCTTGTTGGCAAAAGCCAAGATTCCCTCAAATATCACAACGTTGGCCCCATAGACAGTTTTCTGAAGAGAGGAACACAAACCAGGAAAAAGAAAAACAATGTGATGTTACAATCTAATCTAAAATTAAATAATTAATTATCAGAAAAGTTAAAATGCATTAATGAAATAGTCAATTAATTATAGCATAAAGAATTCCTTTCTGTAAAAAGATTACACAAAAATAAATGTACACAAAGTGCCCAAATGCCTTATACTATTTTCCACTTCAAATGTGGTGTTAATAAACGGATGCAGTGTAGGGGAAGAGACTGTAGAAGTGTGTGGTGATGCATTTCCTCCATGCTCCCCTGCTTCAGAATGAAGGGAACCCCGATGGTGTCATGATCCCATTAAGACAGATGCACTTCCCGTCAATGGCCATTCATTCGGTATTGATCAGCAGCACGAGTGTCCTGCATACGCCTCAGAGCCTGAGATCTCCCTTTATCGCTCATTAGCATTACAATCCATTTAAATACAGAGGAAGATCTTCGCCACCTTAATTTTTAGGAAGATAATAAAAGCAGTGCAGCTCCTAAAGAATCATAAATACCAAGTCTAAAGTAACTGTAGTTTCTGCTACTGCTTTACTTCAGGAATGAAATTATAAAGAATAAAAACAGCCATAAACATTGTTCTCAGTTAACAATGCAAGAGTGTAATCTGACAGCTTTGTAAGAGTGTTGGGTTTTGGAGTTAAATTATATCTATAAAGAGATAACTACATAAGAATCAGATTAAGAAAGTAAATCTAACATTAATTTACAGTAAAAAAGGTTAAATGTTCTCAATTTCTCAATTATATTAAATTTAACAAACCGTAATTACATTGCTGCATCACATTTAAAGCTAAAGTAGGGTACATTTTATTGTACAGTTGCCTTGTTACAGTGTAAAGTAATGAGTCATTTTAATTAACAACATGAACTTAGCATAGGGTTAGGGTTAGTTGCATGTACTGTAATTATGAATAATTTACTATTATTACACAGATATTATTGTTATTACATAAGTACATGCAAGATCTAACAAGTTTACTATAAAATAAAGTGAGTCCAAAAATTTTTTATGCGTTTTTTCATTTTTCATTTTCATATTTTGCATTCTTTCCTATTAAAATGCTTGCTACGGATGCAAAATCGCATGAAATCAAACCTAAAACGAATTTTTAATTAATTTTTTATGACGGACAAAACTTTCAGAGGCAGTGTGTAAACATGATTGAAACAACGTCATGTCGTATTTATTTTTTCTCGGTGTGCAATGACATTTACTGTTAAGTATTTTTATATGCTAAAAACAAACAACCGTAAGTAAACTTTTTTTTAGGTTTATTTTCCCTGAGACTCAATACTTAGAGCATCCAAACTATTTTTGCAGTTTTGCTTGGCAAAGCTAGGGATGCAGAAACTACATAGCTTTATTCTGGAGGAGAAAACAAGGTAGTAAGCCATCTATACAGGCTCATGCATACTAACCAGACAATCACACACATGCTTACCCACTCCTTGCGACGACTGTGACTGGTGAAGTCGTACACTGGCACTTTAATGCTTTTGCCCTTTTTCAGTTTTCTCAACACAGTTACCAGCAGTTCAAAATCAAAGGCATCGGGATGATCAAAGTTGTACTCGTTTTTTGCCGCCAACTCCTGCTCCTCTTTACTCAAAACCTGCAAAACAGGAAGAAAATAAGATTACAGTGAAGATTACACTTTTTCAATGGTGAAATGCTTTTCCAGAAATGTTAAGGTTGGCATTAACAAAAAAGGAAACTTTTCAATAAAAGTCCCCTGTAGACTTTCCGCCATGGAGAGAAACAGACTGACTAAACCACTTAAATAGACCACTAATGGAGGATATGAAATTATATCAAATAAGGATTAATGAGTAGATCCTACAGGGTTTCAGCTCATCCAACAGGGGCAAGAGCAATTGATATTAATGCTTCAATAGTTTCAACACATGAAGAAGTTTCATTTGAAGTACTTTAATGGTACAGTGGTCTGCAAATACAACTAGGAGTACTGGAGCAATAATACCACAGATGAAACAAGTTCAAAGCAGATGTATTCAGGCTGGGTCTTCTTGAACTCAGTTGTGAAGTACCTTGTAGAAAGAGTCCATAGAGAGCAGGACAACCCAAGGAACATCGAGAGCCTCTATGATCTTATTGGCCACGGTGGTTTTCCCAGAGGCACTTCCTCCACACAGACCTGCAGGACACAACAGAAGCTGCAGCTTGTTCAAATGCACAAAATGTCAATATTTGCAAACTTCTATTTTCACAACAAAAATAATTTTGCTGCTATGTTAAAATAACATTTGAAAGTTTAAGAAATGTACACATAAGACAAAGTATTTTTTTTTATTAAAATGTAAGAAAAAAATAACAAAAAGGTTTTAGATTTGATTTACATTGTGATTTACCATATTACTTCAGAACCACTGAATAATATGATAATATAATATGATGTAATAAATTACCAGAATCTGTTCAATCAAAATATACCCACAAAAAGCATTGGAAAATTGTTAATTTTCAATGCATTAATTATGACAGACATACAGATATAATTAACAAACTTGAATTTAGTTATGAATTTTATCAAGGTAACGTTTTCATTAAAAAGTGACTGTTAAGTAAATCCCCAAAAATG
Source organism: Carassius auratus (assembly GCF_003368295.1). Taxonomy (NCBI): domain Eukaryota; kingdom Metazoa; phylum Chordata; class Actinopteri; order Cypriniformes; family Cyprinidae; genus Carassius; species Carassius auratus. The sequence continues at coordinate 864,248 of NC_039262.1, read as the reverse complement.
TATGGAAAAAAGAGCCACTCACTCAAAATATTATAATAGAATATTCTACTATAATAAATAAAGATCATATATAAGGTTAAAAAAATAATTTTTAATCTTAAGCATAATAGGGGAAGGGGATAGCTCCAAAAATAAAAAGTCTACTCAGAAAAAAAAAAAACTGATTATACAACTCGTCTGACTGTAAAGTCAGTCATGCGAGACATTATGCTGACCACTACATTTTCAGATAATAAAGTGTGAGGTATCACATAGGTTTCCAGAATAAAAGTCTATTATTAAGAAAACACCATATAAAATAAGATACGCCACCAGTGGGAACAACAAATGGCTTCTTGTTGTTATATGGACTACAGTCACTTAAAGCTGCTTCAATGTTGTTACGTCCTCTATCGCCTCTCTGTTCATCTGACCTTTGTTAAAGGAAGATCATTCCACTTGGGTGGATTTATTAGTTTCTCTCTAAAAGAGCAAGCAGGGATGACAGCCACACCACACTTTTTTTTTTTTACAGGAATAATTGACTGGAGCACATCCAAGTGTGAAATTGTAACCCATAGGACAGGCTCTGTGTGAGTAATGGATTGCATACTAATGACCTCAGAGCTCAATCCTGACAGAACTCATGTTCTCACACACGACAAAAGAGCAAGGCATTCGATACTAAAAGTTTCACAAAAGATTTCAACCTTTGTTTTAAGATATATAAACTACTGTTCAAAGTTTGGGATCACTATGATTTTTTTTTTCCAAGAAATGTATACTTTTCTTTTGCATAATTTGTGTGATCAAACCGAAGTAATATGCATACATGTTGTACCTATTACAAAAGCTTCTTTAAAGGTGGTCCCAGTAACATTGTACCAGGGTGGACGTCCTGCGGTGTAGATTGTCCTCTTATTCGTCCTCAGAAGTGGAGGCTCTGTTTTGCTTTGGCTGGTGGTCCGTTTTCGTGGGGACAGCGAAGGGGTCAGGGGACATCTTTGTTTCATAAGTCCATCGAGAGAATCCTCGCCACTACCACAAAAAAATAAATAAATGCAGGTTGAACACAATAGAATTTGCTTAAAGAGCCACTGCCATTTAGGAAACATAATGTGCAAACATTTGTTCATGTCACACAAGCTCAATTAACATTCATCAATAACTGATCAGTTATCAATTAACAGAGCGAAATGTAAGTTTGAGTGTCCATAGTGCCATCAGACATGCCTTTGAAATCATGAATGGCCCCATCTGACCCGAGCACAGTCATTACACACTGTTTCATAGAGAGCTTGAGGGAATCTGGGTCTTTATAATGCCCTCAGAAAGAGCTGCTCACATGATGCTTTCTGTTAGTGTGGTAGAGGGACTAAGACCTTTCTTTTTTATCCTGTCCAGGAAACCACTCATCTGCTCAGTCAAACCTGGAGCCTCATTTGAGTAAGGCTCTCATCACGTGGACACTGGACACTCACTGAGGCTAATGTATCATCAATGTAAAGTACAGTCCATTACACAATGACGGTGCTGAAAAGGTCAGCATGTTTGCTTTGACTCACAGACCAGGCTTACATGGATTAAGCATAGTTCACATGAAATTATATTGTTGGTGATGTGATGTGTTGTATAAAAGCTGATTTTTTTTTCAGCAGCCATTACTCAAGTCTTCAGAGTCACATGATCATTTTAATAATGCTGATTTAGTGCTCAATACAATATGTAAGGTTAAAAAAAAATCATAATATTTTAAGATTTAATACATACACACGATATTGCCTAAAGTATTGGAAGACCCCCTTCTAATGAACAGGATTGACTCCTTTAGTAATTTCCAGGAGTGCAAATCTTAATGTTTAAGCATATAATGATATTCTAAGGAATTGTGCACTTCTAATTTTATAGCAACAGTTTGGACAGGCAAGGTTAAAAAAAAGAGACGATTGATTTTAATTTAAATGAACTGTTTTAAACGCAGATCTTGAGCCAAAAACTTGCCACCAAACACCAATGACTTGTACATATGGGTACAGTCACATCAGACATTTCCAAAACTGTTGCTACAGAAATGGAAATACAATTTTTAAATACATTAATTATGTTTTCATCTTTATTGCCACAGTTTTGGAAGTACCTTTTTCTGTTCTACAGAAGGGGGCATCCCAATACTTTTGTCCATTTACTCTATGTACAAATCATTGGTGCTTGGTGATGAGTTTTTGGCTCAAGGTTTGCATTTAAAGTCACACCAGAGGCGTTCAGCTGGGTTTAGGACTTGGCTTTAAGCACACCAGTCAAGTTCTTTCACACTGACTGAATCAATTATTTATTTTTGGACCTTGCCTTACACAGAGGCATTGTCATGTTAGAATAGAAAAAGGTCCTTTCAAAACTGTTGCTATAAAATTAGAAGCACACAATCCACTAGAATATCATTATATGCTTTAACATTAAGAATAAATTACTAAAGTAGTCAAACCTGTTAATTAGAAGGGGCTGTCCCAATACATTTGGCAATATATTATATACATTTAAATATATTCCATATAAAGACTCTAACAAGAACAATTATTAACAACAGTGCACCTATGATAACAAAGCACCAAATCAGCATATTAGAATAATTTCTGAAAATCATGACGCTGAAATCTGGAGTAAATGGCTACTGAAAAGTCAGCCTTGCCATCAAAGGACAAAATTAAATTTCACAATATTACTGTTTTACTGTATCTTGGTAAACATAAGAAATCATGAACATAAACAAAATCTTAATTATTCCAAACTTTGGACCTGTAACTTAGTGTATACGATATTTATCTGTCACCACACACTTAAACCTTATGCTTAATTAATCTTAATTTAAACACAACACAGAGCTCAGCAATGTTTTTTGCTTTTGACAAAAAAAGTGAACAATATGAATGAACTACAAAAATTCAAAAAATGTATTACTGTCGTAAATATATCTGATCTGGAAACTGCTTTTAATGTAACTGCAATCCAGTCCCTCTTCATATGTCTTCTCCATTGTATCGAGCTGCAGAGATGCCACGCCAGCAGCTCCAGAAACACAAGTGCTTCTGTTCTGCTCATTCTCTATATGCTCTAGACTAGAGATCTTAACCAGTCTAAAAATACCAGGAGTAACGTTAGCAGACAAACTGTTTAAACACTAGCGTCGATTGCTGAACTGTAGGCACTGATCAACACAACACTGCCCTTTATTTATCAACCGGGTCACACCAGAACACTAACAGAGATCGGGAGGAACTTGATCTACTCACCTGTCAGATCTAAACATCGATTGATCATCCTCCTCTCCTTCTTTCTGTTGCACCTGAACATCACTTTGGCTCATTGTCATCGCCATGTTTGTGTGCAGCTAACGCGCGAAAACGCGTGTCCGGAAGTGCGTTTGCGTCATACTTGAGATCATGGTGGCGCCTGGCGCATAGTAATAACGAATGATCTTTGCTTTATAAATATATATATATATATATATATATATATATATATATATATATATATATATATATATATATATATATATATACACATACTGACTGACTGCAAGCTTGTTATGTATACAGTATATATAAGTTACATATACATGCTCACTGCAAGCTGCTTGTTATATATATATATATACACATATACATATATATATATATATATATATATATATATATATATATATATATATATATATATATATATATATATATATATATACATATATGTAAAGCATATACATATATATGCTTTATAATGCTACTTATTAGGTATATATTTCACAATAGTTTGTTATTTTGTTTAATTACATGTTTTTTTATATTAATACTTTTGTATTTTGTATTTTTTTATATAATAAAAAAATCCGAGGGCGTGTAGGCTACGTTTATTTCCATTTATAGCCAGGTATCATAAAAGGTATATGCTACAGGTAGGTGTGTGTGTGTGTGTGTGTGTGTGTGTGTGTGTATAAATAGCTAAATTCTCAAGTCAACAGTTAGTCAGTAATTTTGATTTGAGAGTTAAGAGATCAATTCCCTCACTTTCTTCAATTTTATCTTAAGCCGTGCCTATGTGAGATGGTTTGTGTGCACTCACTGGATGCGTCATGACGTCCTTTCTACAATTTTGTATGGCAAAATGCCTCGAAATGAATAGAACTTGTCAATTTGTTTTACAGACATGTACACCCCTCGCACTGCCGCCAGAAATGCGGAGAGCACATGATTTGTTACAAACACTAGGCAGACTCATTCATTCCCATCAGACGCAGACCTCATTCACGTAAAGCATACCAGTCCTACTAGAGTGAAGGATAAAGCTTTTACCAGTCCTACTAGAGTGAAGGATTAGTTCTTAATTATTAATTATGCCCTGGTGACGTTGCTTGGTAGCTCTCCAATGGCGAACTACTTGCATTTGAATATTACATTGATAATGATGACGCAGCTTTCATAAGCCTACCTTTGTCTCATGAATGTTAATAACCACGCCTTCGCCATACTAAGATTCGTAAATGAGTTGACCGGACTGCTGAATCTTCTGCACCAGATCCATCCGATCTTCCCCACAGCCAAGTTTGGCGACTCCGCATACAGCATCGGAATTACTGACTGCAAGCTTGCTTTCTCTTCTCCGTGGATCTGATGCAATGAGTGCTTTCAATCATTTCTTGAATCCTTCGAAAATTGCTTGGGAGAATTATTATTTTGCCGTCTAATTAAAAACCCATATTTTAATACTCGGTAGGGTTTTTATTCATTCGTTTTTGCACTGGTCACTGACGCTGCACAGGACCATGGATCCACCACCGTCTTCAGAGAAATCGCATCTCATCAACGAAAGAAATGGCAAAATATACTCCTTAAAACTTAACAGGTAAAATTATATTAATCTATTTCACTTATTTATCTAATAATAATAATAATTTGGAAGATATTGGTGTGGTTCGAAAATGCATGGTAGAATTATAAAATTGATCTGTATGTTGTGTAGCATTGTATGAAGAATCAAAAACTTAATAATAATAATAATAATAATGAAATGCCATTTTAAAATAGTTAAGTCTTAATGAGAATAATTAAATCTTTCCAAAATCCTCTTAACATCAAAGACTCTGAGTCTGATATTTCCACATTTTGACACTAATTAAAAAGCTATATGCGCCAGTTACCTGATGAAAAGACATCCATGTTTATTCTGAAAACAGGCGTATATTAAAACGTGTATTTGTTAAGCAACCAGTGGGTGAGATGTTTAATTAAAAATAACAATAAACCAATGTTTGAGTTCATTTGGGACAGTAGCTTTTTTTAGCAATAGCCTCAGGGATGTTTAGTGACCAGAAGAATGAACGTAGTCTACATAGCATGGCTTCCATATGGACTAAGCTTTCCACTGTGTTTCCAAAAGTGATAAAAATCAGACAAAAAAAAAAACAAAAAAAAAACAATTATCATACTCTTCATAGACCACTCTTTTCCTGTGCACGCGCTACTAAAATGATCCTAAAGCAAACAGATGATAGAACAGTTTCAGCACCATGGACAGATTCACTTCGGTTGTTAAGACCAACGTGAACTCAAATATGATACTTATATCTACTCAGATACATAACATATAGCCAACATGTTTAAGAAAATATTTATGAATATGTTATTTAAATATAATGCTCTCCATTACTCCTAATTATAAGCAGCTTTCTGGTGGTAATACATTTTTGTATTATTTTTGTCAGACGAAGAAATATTTTACTCAGAATTTTGGCTCATTATTAGGTATAAATAGTAGGCTAGATAAATTCGAGTATTTAAAGAAACTTCGTCAGCATTTACCGCGAATAAAATAGCTTTTCCATTTTTGTGGAATTTAGGATTATGTCGAGGAACAGTTCGATTAAAATGCATAAATATAGAATATTTCATTGCACAGTTTTATTCTGAACATATGTAAACCTGTGCGGTAAAATTAGTAAACGACAGGCGATAGTTATTGCATTGTTACCTCTAAGTCAATTTCAAGTTGTGTGCATTGAATTGCAATGAACAGGCTGCTGTTTCCATCAGTTGGATCGTGGTCTTGAGTAAGAAATGGCGAGAGCTCATGAAAATTCAGGATGAATTTAGATGGATGTGGCAGAGGCGTTTACTAAAGCTGCTGAAACAAATAAAGGATCACTTATCTATTAAGCTCGGTGACATATTACAAAAAGGTATTTTCAAAAATATTATAGGCTACTGATGATAAATCAACAGGTCACCTGAACAAATTTCGAACAACATGGAACAAGGACATCTAAGAAGATGCTATCCAGAATTAGATGTTGTTGAAGTGGGCATTGTGTTTTAGAGCTGTTTTCTCAAATTAAAAAAACTTTTGCCGTAAAGAGCGAAGATAAAAGCTCTCCATTTTTGACTATAATTGCAATTATTATTAGTTGTTTTTTTCATCATCCAACACATCCTGTTATATCAATTTACAGAACATCACAGCACAACACTTTGCAGTCTTGAATCAATAGTTAGCAATATTTTTGTGTAGCGTATTAGTAACATCTTATCGGTAAATACAGCTGGCACCAATGGCCCCTAATGCTGGAAACGTCACCGTATTTTACACACATACACACACACACACACACACACACACACACACACACACACAAATATTGCTAACTATTGATTGTCATCCACCATTATAACAATAAAATAAAAAACACAAATTTACAGTTAGTAGCCTAATTGGCTAATTGACTCCTCCAGGAATTAATCTTGCGTATATTGACAAATTAAACCCAAAACACTAAACAGGCTACACATGAAATAAACATAAAATGTCATAAAATAAAGAATAATATAGCCTATTAGATTACAAAATTAGATGAAACGTAACGTATCGGCTAATCAGTATGATTATAGGAATCGTAAAACATGGTGCCTTACCTTTTTTATATTCTTTTTCAAAATTGGGAACAGATTTTTTTTTTATGATTAGTGTTTCCATTCACATTTCTCACACAAATAAATCTCTGGACATTTTCTAATTTCAGCACAATTACATTAGACCTACTGTTATATTTTAATAATACTCAGCGCTGCAAATTAATTCTGATTATGAAGTCTAGAGGAAAGGCTCAATTTCATAGTGTTAGGAAATCAGAAAAAAATAGGTTGTAGTATTGTTGGTCCATGTCTACACAAAAGAAAAGACCTCGTCCAGTATATCATGTCTGTGTCCCGGTGGGGTGATTAAACAGACGCCGTGTTCCACTCGACTGCCTCCCTTCAGCAGCAGCGCTCGTGCGCGCGTGATGCGGTACTCTGGTTATCTCATGCGCGCCGAGATTGCGCTTTCCGCCCCATTAGCTCCATCATAGCGTCTCTCTCATCAACACACAAGACAGAAGGGCCAAAACCGACCATGTCAGCAGATTTAATCTCAGACTGAAATGGGTCCTCATGGCATGGGCTGTGTATTTACACGCAATATTTTGCTCTACAAAGCACCTGTACATATGATTTTAAATATATTATTATATTATATATAAAATATTATAAAAATATTATTATATTATATATAAAATATTATAAAAATATTATATATATATATATATATATATATATATATATATATATATATATATATATATATATATATATATATATAAATACTTACACACACACACTCACACACATATATTAGGATCATATGCTGGAGTCTATCAGGTGATTTACATGATATGATGTTTGCACATTTTTGTCTATAAGATAAGGTAGAACCAAAAACAGGTATTTTAGTAACTGTGTGATGGCTGATTTATAATGGTGTCACTTCACATTATGTGTTGTTTTTACAGTGAATTATCAGGTTCCAAAGAAAGTTGTCCAAACTTGCCTTTGGGAAATGGCGATATGGCTGGTGCTATCGAGCTCAAGAGGCCTGTCGGAACTCATTGCCATGCTAAAAAAGCAGCCTTCTTTGAGAGCCATGAGAAACTCATTGCAAAGAAGAAGCTGTACATCGCCTCCATAGTCTGTCTGTTTTTCATGATTGGAGAAGTTATAGGTGAGAATACTGTGCCTTTTTGGAAAACTTATAGAAAAAGTTTACCAATATGATGAAGCTAGAATTTTGGAAGAATTAGCATAAATCTAACATTATTTTTCATAAATCTAATAGACCACATTAAAATCACATTAAAGTTAAGGCAATGTTTTACCACTGAGTAGTTCACACACACAAAAAAAGTAAAGTTGCTGAAAATTTACATACCCTCGGGCCTTTCAAGATGTAGATGACTTAGTTTCTTCATCGGAACAGATTTGGATAAATTTCTAGCATTATGGTACTTGCTCACCAATGGATCCTCTGCAGTGAATGGGTGCCGTCAGAAGGAGTCCAAACAGCTGATAAAAACATCACAATAATCCACAAGTAATCTACACAACTCCATAAACAAATCCATCTTTAAGATCCTCTATAACATTTCTTTCTCCAGTGAAAAATCCACTAGTCTGAAACAGGAGAGAAATATGCACAGATCAAGCACTGATTGAAGTAAAAAAAAGTTCAAACCATTCCAAATCTGAGAGGACAACAGAGGATGGACTTCTTCACTAGAGGAGACATTATTATTATGGATTATGGACTTGTTTTGCCCAGAAGCAATGTTTTAAAACACAAAACACTACACAAACACAAACATGCAGCTTCTTATTTCAAGAGACAATAATTGATGGACTGGAGTCATGTGGATTAATGTGATGATTTTATCAGATGTTCGGACTCTCAGTCTGACGGCACCCATTCAATGCAGTGGATCTATTGTTGAGTAAGTGACGCTACATTTCTTCAGATTTGTTCTGTGTATATAAAACATCAATGCAAGTAATTTATTTTGCTTTGTCTTTGAATGCCAAAGTTGTTCTTCTCACAATAAATGCCCTGGTTGCATTTCACAATCAAGTAAATTATGGATTAAGTAATTTGTTATTGTAGCACAAAATCACTTGAAAAAATGCTGGAGCAAAAACCAGTCCTTGGCTCATATTAAATGCGATAAGCAGGCTTTTCTGTGTTTTGTTCAGCCTATACAGCACTTTTTCTTTAAGTCAGCATTCACAATCCAAGTACACTTTAAAATAATTATGAGTCATTCTCTTTTTCAAACGACAAATGATTTATGCTGTGTTAGCTTTCTCCAAAGACTTTTGTGCCTCACTTCAGTATTGTCTTGAGAGTATAATAAAATAAAGACATTTCATAATGAATAACATTTACAGTGAATGCTCAGTGGTGATTATAAAATCAAAAACCTCTATGAAGACCCTTTATCATCCATGGATGCTTCCCCTAGCACAAATAACTCTTTACACGGCTTACATTTTTTAAATGTTCTTCACACCAGGAGAAAAATGGTTCTTTTAAGAACTTTTCACTTAAAGGTTTCTTTGGGAAAATAAAAATTATTCTTGTATGGCATCTCTGTAAAATCTTTATTTTTTTAAGAGTGTATCTCTCTAATAGTTATTTATATTTGTCTGCTGTTCTTGTGATGCAGGTGGTTATCTAGCACACAGCTTGGCCATTATGACCGATGCAGCCCACCTTCTGACAGATTTTGGCAGTATGATGGTCAGTCTTTTCTCCTTGTGGATCTCCTCAAGGCCACCAACCAAGATAATGAGCTTTGGCTGGCACAGATCAGGTTAGTCCCTCCCTGAGTGTCCATCTCAATTCTATCAGATAAATGTTACGTTCAGGTTGAAAATGTTTAATCTTAATCATGCATATCAATTAAATAAATCTAAGTCAGATTTGAAGACTTTCCTACACCCAGCTGTGATGCTAAACCATATTTGTCTCAAATGACATCTCACAGAGATTCTGGGAGCTCTGATTTCTGTGATGTCCATTTGGATCGTGACTGGGGTGCTGGTGTATCTTGCCATTGAGAGGATAGTAAAAAATGATTATGAAATCGAAGGCCATGTGATGCTCATCACCTCAGGTTGTGCAGTCGTGGTCAACATCATGTGAGTAGAGAGACACTGGAATTATAAGAAGTTAGTTGCAATTGTTAGTTTTGGTATAGTTATGTTGGCTTGACAAAATATAACACTGCTGCTGCTTAATCTGAGAACAGTATATTTAGCTAGAAACAGGCTAGCAATGTGCTAAAACGTTTTCTCTTGAACAAAAAACTTTCAAACCTCAAGTTGTATTTCAGGCTTTATGTAACTTTATGTAGTTTTTTACATATAGAATCTCTATAAGAAATTAAGTTCATATTCAGGTATTTAATTAGCAATTATGGAATGTACAGAAATTCGAAAAAATGAATCAGTAAAAATAGAATTTTGTTAAATTGATATGCTTTTGTGTGCATTATTGTTTATATTCCAGAATGGCCTACATTCTGCACCATTCCACGACCTTCCACAGTCACGGTTCAGGCTACCACAAGATTGATGAGAGTGGGATGAGTCCTGTGGGGCATGGCCACTCCCACAGCCTCCTGGGTAATCATGGGAACACCAGTGTCAGAGCAGCATTTATTCATGTTTTGGGGGATCTCTTACAGAGCTTTGGAGTGATGGTGGCAGCCATCATTATCTACTTCAGGGTAAATGAACACTAACAAAAATATTTAACCTAAAATGTGTCTAACTTCTTTCAAGCCTTTAAAGTCCAATATAAAACTGCATTCAGTCCAATTAACGTCCATGTGCTAATGAATCAGAATAATTTGTGTAAATAAAGGATTTGTTGTTCCCTTTGGAGCAATTTTTACCCTTTAGAACAGAGTTCAATGATGAATCATGCACAGTAAGAGTCATTTCTAAAAGGGAAAAAGTATAAAATATTTTGTCTTATTTAATGGCTTGAGCATGTTCAATGAAAAAGTAAATAAAACTAATTATTTACAGTTATGTTCAAAAGTCAGTAATAGTTTTTTGAAAGACAAATATTTATAATCAGCAGAATGCATTAAAGACATTAAATATCTTAAAGTAAAAACAGTTAAGACATTGAGCACCAAATCAGGAAATAAGAATGATTTCTGAATCATCATGTGACAGTATTTGTCAATATTACTCTTTTTACTTTATTTTGCTCAAATAAACGGAGCCTTTTTTTAGATAAAATTAATTCTCTTGAAAGGAAGAGGACACTGAATTATTTTCATGACTCTTGAAAGCACTTGAGTGGAGAATTTTTCTATTGACATTTGAAGTCTAATTCTATCTGACACTTTGCGAAGAACATCTGATTTTGTTCTGTAATGCATCAGTACCCCCTATCCTCTCTCCACCTTCTAACGCAGCCAGAATACAAAGTAGCCGATCCCATTTGCACTTTCCTCTTCTCCGTGTTCGTCCTGGGCACCACAACTACCATCCTGAGAGATGTCTTCCGCATCCTCATGGAGGGTAAATTTTCTCATTTCAGAATTGAACTACAGTTACCTTATTCTCAATCACTTAAAATATTAATGCAGTGTCAGTATATTTTCTGTTGCATAATACAAGTGGTTTAATTTTCTGCATTTAAAGGTGAAGTGCAAACAAATTCCCAAACATTATATATATATATATATATATAAAAAAAGAAAATGACAAACATCACCCTTAAATTTAGACAGGTTTGCCTCTATCCTTGTACACTTTAGTGTCATATCTGTGTTCAGGGTCCCCCAAAAGTATAGAGTTTAATTCAGTGAAGGAGGTTCTGCTGTCTCTGAAAGCAGTGAAGGCCATGCATAGCCTACATCTATGGGCTCTCACCATTGGCCAGAGTCTGCTGTCTGTTCACATAGCTATTGGTAAGTTTATTAAATAACACCTGCTTCACAGCATGCTTATACAGTTATTCTTTAACATTTGTCTTGTTAAAAGCAGTATCAAAGGTGTCCTTTTTGTGCCTCTTTTGTGTCCCCACTGATATAACTTACTGATAAATTACAGGACATGTTATTTAGTACATAATTGTTTATATATTATAGAAGTGTGAAATTAAATATTGAAAATATTTGTATTATTTTATATGCGACAAATTATATTATATTATATGCTGTTTTTACTGTCTTATATTTATAATACAAGTTAAGAAGTTTTTTTTGACCCTGTGTTTCAAATTTAATTTAATATTTTATTTATTTATTTAATATTATTATACGATTACAATATATTAGGCTCAGTTTTTTTTTTTTTTTTGTGTGTGTGTGTGTGAGGCAAATGCAAAATGCAAATGTAATTCCTGAATTCCCAATTTCTGAGACATTTAAAATTTATTACAATTTCTGTTCATAAATTGCACGTGATAATGGCCCTAAATCCTTTTCCATTTCATGTTTTTATTCCTTCTTTTAATGTAAAAATTTTTTTACTTTAAAGTGCAGCATCATCTATTTATGTTAACTAACCTAAATATGCACGTGTCCCTCCCCCTATTTTAGAAGAGAACGCTGACCCTCATAGTGTCTTAAAGGAAGCCACTGAACTTCTTCACACCAAATTTGGCTTTTACAATACAACCATTCAAGTGGAGCCATATTGTGAAGACATGATCCACTGCGCCCAGTGCCAGGACCCTATGGACTAAGTTCTCCAGGCGCATCGGTGAGAGGAGGCTGCCTGTATAATATGTACACATATTAAGCTTCATTAAGGGTCCAAGCCAGAAATGGAAACACTGTGCAAATGTCTCATCTACGTATCACTACGAATATGTACATGCCAAATGCATTTTTATCGATTAACAAGAAAAAAAAAAGGAAAAAACAAGAAGAGATTTCACACTGTGCCATCTTAAAAGTGCATCTTCAGCATAAAAAATGCATTGGTTTATGGGAGGAATAGCTTTAAAATGAAGTGTTGATGTTAAGTTTTACATACTGTATGCAAAGATAAAGAATTGAGAGGCAGTACATGAGGCCTGGAGGCATCACCATGAGCCTTTTTATTGTGACTTTGCAAGGTTTTGCTTGGCCGGCTGGCATCGTACATACAGCAGAAGTGTACTGTAATAGCCTGTCTGCAGTCTTGGGAAGGTAAAGGATGGGTATTGACATGACTTCATTAAAACAATTAAAATAGGGTTTATTATGCCCCAGCCAGCCTTGCGCCTGCTGCCTGACAGCATGCTCCTCTAATCAATGTGAATGTCCGCCAAACTGCGGCATGATGTTGTAGGGGCTTAAAAAGAAATTGTGCTCAAGTGTAATTATGGATTTTGTTGGCGATCTATCACTAATGTCTTGTCTCATGGTGCAAAACTATTTGCAAAAGCAAGCTGGTGATTAACTCCGTTCTTCCTCACTGGCTGCGAAAGTGCTTTGAAAAAAGTGGCTTTGAGAAAACAGTGGAGACAAAATGGTTGATGCATGAAACAACTAAGAGTGATATTAAAGGTGAAGTGTGTAACTATCCTTGTTTCATGTAGAAGAAGATATAAAACATTTGTAGGATATCCCAACAAATTCATTGGTGGTAAAGCAAAATTTTCAGCAGCCATTAGTCCACTTTTCAAAGAATAAACTGCATTAAAAATCTTAATAATTAGCATAATTAAAATAGAACAGTTTTTTTTTTTTTTTACTGTATTCATGTCCACTGTATCAACATTTCTCTGAATCATTATTGGATCAGAACGTCAAAAGTGAAATAAAATGCAATTTTATACCATATTTAGATGACAAGTGGACATCGCTTGCTGATTTATACATGCAGTGTAGTATAACATCCTAACAAATACATTTCTGGATGTATAGAATATTTTGATGTACTACAATTACAAAGTGTGCAGTATAGAACAGAGCACTGCATTCCAGCATTAATGCAATTAAACTGACCTTCAACCATCATTTTTATAATTCTTGCCTCATTTGAACAAACAAGATGAAAATAAAGATGTTTTTACATACTAATTGATTAAAACTGTATACAGTGCATCCATGGTGAAAATAAATATTCCATTCTAAGCATAGCCATGTTTAAACTGAAAAGGAGTGGAATCGATCAATAATTTTGCAGTCTTAGATGGCGCTAGTAGTGGCACAGAATTACACACTTCTCCTTGCTATGATGCTGTTGTGGGTCACTCTAGTTTCTCAAAGTCAAGCATGCTTCACACCCTCCACACCCTGATGTCTTCAGGCTCTGTCCAGCTGTGGTTTGCGATGACACACAAGCACACACACACACGTTTTGCACAGGATTTCCATCTCTGATCTCAGTGCCGCCACACTGCCGCAATGACTCTATGACATTCCAGCAAGCAGTTCAACACGTATCTCATGTCTCTGTAGTTCAACACTGAGATCATGGCAGAAACATACAATAATGAAGCACATGATTTCTCAATGTCTTTTAAAAAAACATTTTCCATTTAAACCATGGTTTTCTTTTAATTCTTATTTTGGTAACAACTTTCACTAATGCTCATGTACATTATATGTGAAGCTTTTATATAAATAGAACACTGAATATGATTTTAGACTAATAAAAGATGATTATTGTGTTTTAAAGCTTGTGTGTACTGATAAAATGTAGCCATTGTGATCTGTTGTGTCGTGAAAGAGTTTTAAGGGTTTGCTTTGCATGGTTGCTTTTTTTTTTCAATCTCACTGAAATTCATTAAATTCTATATTTTGTCTATTTGTTTTGATAAAACGAATATATATTTAAAACATGAATATCACAGTCATTTATATGAGAGAGCGAACAAAATGTTAATATGAAATGACCAATGCATAAGCCATTTGTCCTCTTAGCCATTGCTACAGATTTAGATTTAGAGTTATCTCACATTTAGTTAGCGAAATTTCATTGTCAACTGTCAATAGAGATGAAGCACCACTCAAAAATGTCTTTTAAACTGAGTAGTTTTCTGTTGATCAACAAGTGAATTTGCATGATTGGAAAAACTTGAAAACGAGCAAATTTGTATGACCTATATACATATATTCGTGCCAAATTTTGTTGAGCAACGATAATAGTGACCTAACCTTTATAAGTACATTTTTAACCATCTTCTCAAGTGTCTTATATCATTAGATTTATCTGGTCATTTGATCAAACAGCACTTAATATTTTAGAGAGACAACCAAAAAAAAAAAAAGTAATCCTAAAATCTTCTGCGAATAGTCTACTCACTGCTTTCGCAGTTTTTTACTCCCTGCATGATGTCATGAAAAGGGATTGGCTTTTGTGAAAGGCTCTAATAAAGCAAACCTATAAATTGTTTATTAAAATAAAACAGGACACGCCTAGAATATTTCCTTATAAATAGACCTTTTTCCATATGAATAGCATAATAAAATGAAACTAATATGATGCACATCTTAAAGTGTGAGAACGTTTTCTTTTATGTGATTAAAACACATGTAGCCTACTGAAAATGTACTGCATAACAGGAATAGCCTGCATGTGTTCATATGCTTCTGATTTTAAGGGTTTTTAATTAAAATGTTGTTCCAGGACCAACGAAAGATTTTGATCTTTTGGTCTTTCTACTTGTATTTTTAAACATAAAGTTGTATAGTTTATGCAACCTTACATCTCTGGGAAAAAAATCAGTAATAAGAAATTCAAGTGAAATACACAGGATTCATATGTCATACAAAAAGAGAGTGGAAAAACCTCAAAGTATTATTTGCTAGAATAAGTTTAAGAAACTTAGTTTGAATATTGCACATACAGCGTCACGACTCAAAAGCTAAGATGAATATGGCCAATCCAAAATCAGTTTCAGATGCAGGTGCACGCAACCTAATGAAGCTTCAAAACTGCTAGCGGAGTGTGAGATGGTGCATCATCGGTCATGTTTTGACATGTTCAGCATTTTGTGTCATTAAACTGAAAGACATTAATGTTATTCCGTGGAAACTGTAAGTAATCTACATGATTATTTTAGTTATGCCTCAGATTTTTGAATGTGTACAGTATATAGATTTGCTTCTTGTATAAACTTGTCTGTCTATAAAATCCGGTGTGTAAATGTTTTATCCTTTATGTGACTACATAAAGTCACTATATAACCAGAAACTAATGATGGATATTTAATTTTTACATGATTTTAATTGTATATCTGTCGCATAATGTGTTTTTTGTAATCTGTAATAAAATCACGCAAATCAACCTTTTGCAGTGTCTCTGACAAGAATAATTATACCATGTTCTAATAATAAGTGGTAAACAGCAAAGCAATTTTATCTAAAATGATGATGAAACAATATAAATGCACTTTTCTGCACCTATTAACAATTCAGTAAACGGTACAAAAGAAATAGCATTTACAAAGTTTGAATATTTATAATTAAAACCCCAAAATATTATATATTGAGCCCCACACTGACTGACACCTCTCCAGATTCTCATCACTGGAATTAATTAGATTCACAAAACTGAGGTCATGAATTATGAGGCAGGTATCAAGGTGCATCTGATCTTAATGTCAGAACGCCTTTGGGTCAGGGACAACATTAACTCACATAGCATTAACAGTTATCAGCGGAGTCCATGAAGCCCTTACAAATCTGGCTAGACCTGAGTAAGGAGAATGTAAAAGAGGTAATAAAGATTTGAAATGGGTAGGTAATAACAATACTAGACAAAAAAAAAAAAAATCTATACACTGAATTAACGGAATCGTTATGCAAAAAATGAACATTTTGACTTCTTACCCTCATGTCTTTCCATACCTGTATGACTTTATTACTTCCGTGGAGCACAAAAGGAGACATGTTCACGATTGTAATGGCAACTCTTTTCAATATTAAGAAAGTGAATAGGGATATGGGCTCCAAAGCTTCAAAATGACCAACATTTCAGAAAATAAATCAAAACAGTTAAGTCCACAGAACACTATATTAATGTTTCCATATGTACATGATTTCATCATATTCACAATGCTGCACTGTGATTGGACATGTAATAGTCAATGACAGGTCAATTTGCAATGACATACCTAGAACTAACATTCTGTCTAGAGGCCTGTTATTTTAACATATGTAGATGAGGGCAGTGAAGGGCAAGAACTTGCATGTAGACTGGAAATCATTAATATTTTTATGTTCCACAGAAGAAATAAAGTCACGTTTGAAACGACTTGGTGATGTTGTTTATTTTTTGTATAACTGTTCCTTTAAAATTGAGATTTAGGATAAGAAAAACAGAGCTAAAGGAAAAAAAAACAGATCTTAATATAATAGCAGATCAATGAACAGATCCAATTAAAAAATGTCTCACTAAATGTAAAGATGGATGTGTTTTATCATTATATAGCACAGAACTGGAACAGGAGGAAACAATGTTGGAATCCTTGGAAAGGACAATGCATCAAGAAAAAGATACTAAACTAAAAACAGACTTTCTGTCTGAGCTTCACAATGGTGCAAAGAAATGTAAAAGATTTTCCTCTCTGTGCAGCACAAATACGAATAAAACAAAATGCATAAAAATATAAAACCAGGAACATACAGAGGTTTGTATCAAAATAGTTGTCCTTCTATCAATATAAGTTAAGGATAAAAAGTGTGTGTCATCAGTCTTCTAAAAATGACAGTCTCTCGCCTATTTGGACAGAGCAGTCCATTTGAGGATAGAGCTGAGAGGCTGGAGACTATTGCACTTGTACTGTATCCGCTGTGCTGTGACGGACAGCTGTTGCAGAGTCATCGGGCTCCTGAGACTGGAACATGGCGCTGAACTGGGCTTGAGCTTCATGCAACTGCTTGAGCATCACGGAGCAGCTCAGTCCACGTGCACAGTTCACACGCACCAAACCCGACTGCCCGCCCGAAAGGATCCAGTTGTACGCATCCATGTTTGGGTTAAAACGGATCTGAGAGAGCATAAAAGCAGATTTTCTAAAGTAGACAGTTTGCATGCCATTGATTTGAATCATTTGCATCACGTAAGTTGTGAGTAGCTTGCATTTGGCACTTGATTAATGTTAATTTTGCCCCCTGTGAGTGTGTATATATATTTATGGTCTAAACCTCTACTCGGTATTAATTACCGGTAGTAATTACAAAGGTCTGTTTAACCTTTTGTTCCTGCATGTCCTTTGTGGGACACTGGACTATACTGCCAGCAATAAAGCAATTCAGCACAGCTCTAATCACTCTGTGCATGTGGCTCTGCTGCTCAATAATAAACGAGTCTGCTGCTGGAAGACACCCAGTTCTGCCTGTAACTTCCTCCTTGGCCACAATTCTGCTTTCTGAAATGATGTTCTTGAATGAAAGTTCAATCTTCAGACTTTTAGATATATATCTTACATGGCATTTTGCATCAAAATATATAAAGTCATTAAATCATAGAGTCATAAAATCATTTAAAAACAAAATAATAACAATTAAAATCTATCTATCCATCTATCTATCCATCTATCTATCTATCTATCCATCTCTCTCTCTCTCTCTCTATATATATATATATAATGAAAATATATGTATGCAAGTATATGTGTACTCCATATATATGTATGTATGTATATATATATTTATTAGAATTTTGTAGCACATGAACTACAAATGTACTTTATACTATCATTATATCAATCAAATGCGAGTGGGCATTTCTTACAATCCTTCTAACTACTCCTTATCATGCAGTCTTATTCAGAAAAAAAATCACCTTCTCAATCTATACAGGCTGCTTTCATGCTCTCCTCCCATCATCCACTCTAGATCCAGGGTGACATTTTCCTAATTTTACAGGCCATTACCTTCTGTCCATCTTCTTGCTTAACTCTCAGCAAACCACCCACTCTTTCACTGGCCTGTGCAAATACAGCAGTGCACGGACTCTGCTACACACAACTATAGCTTATCTAAAACCAGTTACAATACAGCTAATACAGGTTCAGTCTACACAGGGGGACTCTGCTGATGGATCACCTATTTGGGGAACATTTTTAGAACCAAAATCTTATATTACATGGTGAAAGTATTTATCAGGTTTTTTAACACGGCTCTCTTGAATACTTGATTTTGAATGGTCTATGGCAGATCCTATTGGTCTAGAAGGTGATCAACAACTATAAAAATTCTCTCTGGATTTCAGATGTTATCCTGACATAAAACAGGAACCAGGTTATTTCACAGCTCTACACTGATAGGGTGCTGCAGGTGTCAGTGAGGGCCTCAGCTGGGCTTGTAAACTGCTGTAGAGATAAATGCAATCTTACCTTGTAGAGCGCACTCAATGGCATCCGGTCCACTTTAGCAACACCTTTGACCTCATTCTGGTGCAGGTGCTTCATCATGGCCCGATTTTCAGGCTTAGCAAAGTTCCCCTGAGAGAAAAAACACAAGGTGTGAATACCTGCTCCAGAATTAGGAAAGCACTAGATAAGTAGGCATAGCTTTACCGTTCCCACACTTATTATAGTGGGTATCATCGACTACTTCACATTACAATCAATGTCGTGTTCAAAACGTCACACAATCTAAATTAGATCGCTACTAGGGATGGCATGGTTCGCTGAAAAAAACCCGAACCGTTCGGTTCACGATACACAAGGTTCGCCGCGCGCTGGAACCACGGTTCAACTTAAATCTGACAAGGCACCTGTAATATGGTTTGCTATAAATAACACGTAAGACAAACAGGGTTCGGCTAATATATGTTTCTTTTGATGGATGCGCATTCTGGCTTCCCAGACATTACAACAATAGTGATGAGAGAGAGAGAGAGAGAGAGAGAGAAAAAGATGAGACATGAACAACACACGTTAATATGTGTTTAAACTAAACGCATTTAAGCTTTGTCAGTTTAAACATTTAAGATCCAAAGGACGCGAGCAAACCAGCGCTTCAGATCCCGCACAAATATTAATCTCTCTTTGAAGTATTGTGTTTAATGAACAAATTCAGACAACAATTATGTAAAAGGGTAAGTATCCTATAGCAGACATAACCGCCTGAATATAGGCCTACTGTACCAGTTAAAGTGACAGTCTTTATATTAAGCGAACAGCAACAAAGAAACCACTCACTGCTCTTGATTAAAAAGATTTTGTAACTCTAATAAAAAAATACTCTTTAATTTATACAGTCCAATATTCAATGCTGTTTTACATTTGATTTCTTTATTAAATTGCTGTGCCTAAAAACTAATGCTAGACCAACAGTACCTAAAAAAAAAAAACAAACTTTAAATCACTGTTTATTTTTTGTCTTTACTCCATTGTATTTATTTGTGCTGTTGCTTGTAGTTGGATAGGATCTTATTTTTACATTTTTATTAGAAAGTAGTTTTCCATGAACATAGCACATAATGAACTGTACTGAAGAAAAAAAAACGTAACTCTAAAACCGTGAAACAAGCCGAACCGTGAAAAAGTTGCCACCCATGCCACCCCAATCGCTACTGAAACCCAGCACATCTAGTGTGTGTGTGTGTGTGTGTGCAGGGATGACTGAGGACAGTTCAATTATCCCAATTCAAACAGCTCTGGACTGAGTTTCCCAAAAGCATCATAAGCCTAAGAAGACCAATGCTTTCTATGATCAACTTAGTTCAATGTTTTCGTGGCCTCAAAGTGGTGCCGTGGATGGACACATGGGTGGGGGTGGAACACTGGAGAATAAAACGTCAGAACAGATGGAGCATCTCTGTAATGGGGGTTAGGCCTCCAGGCGGGCATGACTTTAAATTAATGAAGGGTGGAGAACTTAATCAACATATAACACATATGATGCACAAGGAGTCTCATAGGGATATGAGAGAGAGGGGTGCCACTACACTAACATGCATACTCTCCTCCACTCTCTCAGGTGTGCTGGGAAAATAACTAAGCCAATAAATCCAATCTGGCCATGGCTCCTGCACAGTCCACGTGTAATGACCTGCGGAATTGGCTGCAGTATACAGTCGCTATCACACACAGCTTATGCACACACTACCGCTTTCAAATTCACACATCTATGAGGCCACTAATGGATTTTTACATGGTCTTGCAAACACATACATACAAGTCAATGTTGCACACAGAAAAACAGACAGAAAATCAGGGGCGTATCAAGCATTATAAGTGGGGTGGACACATCCCTCCCACTTCCAGAAATGTACAGCCATTTTTGTTTTATATATTAAAAGCGATAGTTCAACCAAAAATGACAATTCTGTCATGATGTACTTACCCTCATGTTATTCCAACCATCTGGTAGTCTTCTGAACATCTTTATATTATTTTAATGACACCTGAGAGGTTTCTGTCCCTCCATTGAAAGTCTAAGTAAATAAAACTAAAATACCAAAAAAAAAGATCCATAAAGGTGTCATAAAACTAAATCTAATATGAATCAGATGGTTTAATCCAAGTCTTTTGAAGAGATACAATCACTTATATGATGAACAGATTTATTTTAGGATTTAATTTACATCTAAATAATGATTGACACAAATGCATGCACATATTGTAAAGACAGAATTTTGTTTACAAATCTCATAATTTCTTGTGTAACCCATGCGAGATGTACTGTATATCCGTTTGTGTGTTAAAAGCGAAGCTAAAATCGTATAAAGCAATCATATCTTTTCAGAAGACTTGGATTACATGGCACGCTTCATACAGATTCTTTTTACAAGCCTTTATGAACTTTTGGGATTCTTTTAAGATCTGGTATTTCAATTGGCAAACAGAAGCCGCACAGGTTTAATTAAAAATATCTTGATTTGTGGTTTGACAGTTAACCAAGGCTATGGGTTTGGAATGGCATGAGGGTGAGTAAACGATGACAGAATGAAAATTTTTGGATGAACTATCTCTTCAAGTGCAAAGTCATATAAAACGACACCTCCAAGTAACCCTATTATGACAAGAACTGAAATGTAAACATGTGTCTTGAATGCTAAGTTGCTTTGGATAAAAGTGTGTCTTTCAAATGCATTATATAATTAATATTCATGAGCCTGCCTTATAAGGTTTGCAGTGCACCACATTACTGTTTTTTTAAAAAACGATTTTGTGCAGAGCTCTGGTAAAAATGGAAATCAAAAGATCAATACTCTCAAAATCTGATTTCCTACATCATTTCCCAATCACGGAGACCTTGTCATGATGAAAATTGCTCAAAAATGATGGAATTAAACAATGACTGTAATAAAAGTCATTTAAAAGTCATCTTTTTGAGTTACTCACCAGGTCCAAGTCATGAAAGTGGAGATAGTACTTTCTGATTGCTCCTTTGTAACTCAGTGGCTCCTTCCTAGGATTACTTGCAGCATTTTCCACTTCCTCCTCTTCCTCTTCCTCCTCCTGTTCCTTATCTCCAGACCTCTGATCGGGTTGAAACTGGACCATGTCAGTCCTGTACACGGACTATGTGGGTTGAGCAAAATAGTCAATGTTAATGAAAGGTTTCCATATGTGGGAACTCAGATAAAGTGATAAAGACACATACATATCTCCGTCGTCTGATAGTGTTGGGGTCGACATCCATTTCAGGAAGAAAACTAAATAAACAATCCCCTCCATTGTCCCCAACGGCAAAAGTATTTATCCAGTCAGACATAGAAATGCTCTGAAAAAGGTTTTGTCATTATTAAATCATTTAGTCAGTACTAAACCATATAGAGACGTTGTGAAATGTCTACATACCCAAATAGTGGTTTTTCTAGGACACACGAAGTAAGGCTTAATTCCAAGGTAACCTGAATCAAAATAGTGAACCCCATGTTGTCCAAACCTACACAGTAAAAAGGAAAATTATCATTTAATAAAAAAATATAAATATATGTTGACTGACTTAAAACTTCTAAATATCAAATAGACTAACGTGGCAAAGCAACACTCCTGAGCCATCAGGATGCCGCTCCAAAAGAGGGGCCAGTAAACTTCAGGGGACAAGCAGCGCTTTACTGTCAAAAGAGGCACGAAGGTTCTTCTCACATCCCACATTTTTGCCATGCGGTCATCTCCGACGGTCACCAACAAGTTACTGCCAACAACAGCACACAATAATAGCAGATAAAAACATTTTATATTGTTATTCATGCTTTTTTCATACCTCATCACAATTGCAGATAAATCGATATTTTAGAGAACATAACATTCAAATATAACATTTCCATCTTCTAGTTACTAAGCTTCTAGTTACCACTATGCAACACCATCCCAATAAAAAGAGAGGAACCAAGGCTGCTGTGAGCAAGTGTCCTGCTGTTAAAATGAGTATATGATGCAATCTGGGAGGAAATGATGTAAATTCAGTGTCTGTACTTCTCCGCTTCACATCTGGACAGTAAAAGGGCAGAAGAGACAGCTGATCCCCCTGCCAACCCCCTGCATGCATACACACTGCAACCTTTCGGAGCAATAACACAGAGACTGTTCTGCCTTTTCAAAGGGGTTGCAGTATATCTGAATTCTACCTTTTGAGAGTCTGAACAACAAAAAAATGTTGTTGTTTTTTTTCCCAAACACAAGAAATCTCCACTTGATTTCACTAGCACCCCGAGTGGGATAGGGTGTCATTTTCCAAATGAACTTCTCGAATGCCACTTACAAGAGTCTTTTATAAGGTCGCAGTGCTTTAAATGTAAGTGTTAAGAGCAGACTGCTGAAACTACTGATGCTGAAACAACACATGATTGGAATGGTAACGTGTTTGATCTAGACTGCTTCTCTGTTACTTAATGAGAAAACTCCACGGGTGTGCAGCAGCATAGCATGAATATCATACAGATAAAATACACTACAAATAGCAATGACATTAATGAAAGTGAAGACTACAAACAAACACATCAGGCATAACAAAAAGTGTTTGAATAAAATAGTTTCAGTTTATATTCAGTAACTCCTTTTTTAACAAAAGCAAACTTCTGTTTAAAAGTTCCAAATAACTACGAATTTGAAATGTTTTTGAAATAGGTCTAGCAAGCTCATCATGGCTGCATTGTTTTTGATAAAAACAGCAATATTGTGAAATATTATTATGAAAATCTGCTTTCTATTTGAATATATTTGAATATATAATTTATTCCTGTGACAGAAAAGCTGAGTTTTCAGCATTACTTCATTCTTTAGTGCCATTTGATCCTTCAGAAATTTGGCTTTCTTATCATTAATGTTGAAAGAAGTTATTCTGCTCAGTATTTTTCTGAAAACTATGCTGCTTTGTTCCAGGATTCTCTCATAAACAGAAAGGTCAAAAGAAGATCATATATTTAAAAAAGGAAATCTTTAAACCCAATCAGAAAAACAAAAACAGATGATAGTCTTGTCTAATCCAACACGTGCCGACTGATGGTTCTCACCTTGAGGCTTTGCACCAGCACAGGGTCCGGATATTTTCGTCGTGAGCATGGAAACAGTGGTAAGGGTAGAGATCCACACCTCCGTCTGGAGACTTGACTTTCAGTAGTGTAGACTTACTAGCAAGATCCCATAAACCAACCAGACCTGGAAATGAAAGTGCAGTCATTTCAGTTTGCATATAAACCAAGGTCAATCAGCAATTATGTTTAGAAGAACAAAGAGGCCTACAGACAAAACATATGAAATCACCATCATAGAAGCCAGCAGCCAAGAGGTTATGTGGTTTGACATGGAGCCAATCCATAGCAAAACACAGACCACTTTGACCTTTATGATCCGCCTGGTTGGAGCCCATCTTCAAAGTCAGAACTTTCTTCACCTGCAAAAACACATGACAATAAAACTCACTAGAACACATTATCCAACAGTAAAGACTAAGAATTACATATGTAAAAAAAATATTTAAATTGCATGAATAGATTATATATGTATATAATCATTCAATCTATATGCACTATTTATAGCATGGAATTAATAATAAATAATTAATAAAGGTTTTCATGATAATCACAATTTAACATCTGCCACTATCCAAAAACATCTGCATTGATTCTCCTCTCTGTGCTTAACATTTAGTTTGAGGAGCCCCTTCTACCATGACAGCTAATTTCCAAAAGATCATCTCTCGGATGTGTGAAAATGTTACGTAGACAGCCCATAAAACAGCCCAGAGGAGCCATACTGAGAACAGTTATAGTGTAAAGTCACCTCAACTGTGAAATTGAGCTACAGTGAAAATTACACATCAGATTCAGGCAAACATTGCCATGATCTCTTGCAATTCAAGTCAGATGCTTTAGGTCTAATGCAGTGAAAGCGTAATATGTCATTTATTGAAACAAAGACTGAGGTCTTATCTGTGAGAATACGAGGCATGCTAGCAGAGTGGATATTGACCTACCCGGCATATCAACGGTGCTTGGCTGGTTTCTCCTATTGGAAAACACATAAATGTGTTCAGTGCTGTGCACTTATAGATAGGAGAATTACTAGTCAACACATTCAACTGCATTTATCAAGAAAGACAATCAAAGGAACAAGGATCAAATGACATGTGCTTATTTGAAATGAAGTAAAAAGTTTAAATAAGCAGTGGTTTAGCTTAATGTCATCATTTAAAGGGGTCATACACAGTACATTCTAATACCTAAGATTTACTTCCATTTTTATGCATCAAACAGAGACATGATTTAGCTTATGACCATTTTCCACTCTCTCTCTTTGACCATTAGAATTAAATGGGCTGTTTTTGCTACTGTTGCTTTAAGACTTTTTCATGTACATGCACAGACATTTCTGAATAGATAAGAACAAATTTCCCTAATTAAAACCAATTTAACATAAACAGTACTATGAACACTACAGAACCAGGAAGTTTGAATCAGATGTCTGTGTATCTGTATCTGTAGTGGTCGTGCTTTAAAAAGTTTTTTTTTAATGCATTTAGCAGATGCTTTTATCCAAAACGACATACAGTCGTTTTCCCCAGTATGTAAATGGATTCATATTCTCAACACACCAACAATAGAAAACAGCAGTGAAGTGTTAGAGGTGGAGAATACGGTCACGTGTATGAAAGTGTGAGAGACTGTGGACAGACACTGTGTGTGTACAGACAGAGTGTGTGTAAAAGGGAGTTTGCAAAAGTGATATATAGCCACACGGCTTTAGGTCGGAGTCGGTGACAGGTCGATCAGACCAAGAAAGCATTGCATCTCTGATCCACTCATTCCTGACCAGGGGCCCTTTCTCTGGGCTGAGTAAGGTCTTTTTGATTGACAGGCTTGGAAGAAACGGGTGTCAGGGATTCGGTTGAAATTCATAGCCTCAAACACTAACAACTGTGTAGCGATGCATCTTTTTTGTCATTTCAATTATAGATCCTTGTCTGATGAAAACAAGCCTGTAAATTATCTCCATTGAGAGGGGAGGAGTCAGCGTCTCTCTCGTCACCTTTTTACGGGACATCCTTTCACCTCAGAGAAAACCTTTTTATAATTATCTACCATAAAACCTCCAGACCTGAGAACATAATGGGAATGTGGTTAACTGTTTTAACACTAGCCTTTTGTAACGTTTCTTCTAATTGCTACTGTGGGTACTTTTCAATAAATAAACAAACATAATCAATCTACAGTAAGAAAATGTTCAAATGAATGCACATGTGTTGTATATAATGCAGTGATTTGCATGAAATTAGAAGAAAATATAAATTAACAAAAACCTACAGGAAAAATAAACAGTAAACAGTAAGACAACAAAAAAGCAATAAAAAACTCAATTAAAGACAACTAAACAAATATTGAAAACAAACAAGAATACAAAATAAAAGCTAAATAAAAGATACAAATAAAAAAGTAAACAAAAAGCTAAACAAAAAAATCTACAAAAATAAAAATGTTTCTTTACATTTATATGCACAATAAATATTAACAAAATATAAACAAGTAAAAAAAAAATCATAAAAAAACTAAATAAAAACCAACACACACACACACAAAAATTACTTGAGCAAAAACTGAATTACAATTAAACTACATAAAAAACTAAAACAAAACGCAATGCAAAACTAAATTAAAAGAACTAAACAAAAGTTAATATTAAAAATGAACAAAAAGCTCAAATAAAAGCAAAATAAAATATTAACAATAAAAGCTAAAGTAAAACAAACAAACAAAAAGTTAAAAACAACAAAAATAAAAACACATTCCTTTACATTTACAAATATTAACAAAATAAATAAATAAAAAACCTAAAAAACCTAAACAAAAAAAAGACAATAAAAATGAAATAAAAATCATTAAAAAACAAAATAAAATTAAACTACGAATAAAAAATAATTAAAAAGAAAAAAAGAAAAAAAACTATTAAAACAACAATAAAGCACATTAAAAAGATTTTTTTTTAAAAAGAGACAAAACTCAAAATGAAAAACAAAAACAACTACTTATATGCACAATGTCTCTCTGCACCACACACATGCTATAAAGCCAAAGAGCAGGTCTGAGGTAGGTGAGAAGGAACGTACGCTCAGCAATGAAAGTTATTTCTCTGATGGTGGAAAGAGTTCTTGGCCAGAGCTCATTGCCGGGTCACTGACCAAAGACTTCAGAAGAGTGAGTCCAGCACGAACGATAAACAGCCCGTCAACAGGAAAGGGTTTCTGAGCCCATCCCAGGGCCAGTGTGGAGATGTTAAACTGGCGGAGTGTGAGAAGCAATTTCTGTGGTAATATCAGGAGAATACAAAGAGTAGCGAGAGAAAGAATAGCGTTTGAAAGGTCATACAGCATTTTTTTAGTTGGTCAATATCCAGCCTATCATCGTTCAAAAAAAAAAAAAAAAGGAAAATAAGAAAGAAAAACCCTCAAGAACATTCAACCAGAATTTCTTTCTATTACATTGTCCTTTAAATACTCCACAAAGAATTGACACCAACTGCTTCAGTCCTTCAAGAGAAAGAGATTTTTAAAGAAAGCATTTGTTACATCCGAACAGCTCCCTCTGGCCTCAGGAAAGAGCAATTAGAAAAACATTAAGCTTAGAGCAAGATCAATGAATTAGAAGCTCACAAACAGAGAGACTAAGACACTGGCAGTACTGAAGAAAAGAGATGGTTCATTAATGAACAAGGGCAGTTGGTTTCTTATCTCTGCTTTAGCAGGGCCTGAGTCTACCACACAGAGGGCCCCAGAGGGACCAGAAGGATGGACCGTATCACTACTCAATAACCAGAGA
This sequence comes from Carassius auratus, assembly GCF_003368295.1. Lineage (NCBI taxonomy): Eukaryota > Metazoa > Chordata > Actinopteri > Cypriniformes > Cyprinidae > Carassius > Carassius auratus. Next base: position 836,187 of record NC_039262.1, on the reverse strand, counting down.
AATCTAGTACAAAAGCTGAATGTCTGAATGATAAAGAGTGAAGATGGCGTTGAAATGGTCCTTGTTTGCTAGTGTATAAAGGGCAGTGGAAAGTTACAAATTACGAGTTACAAATTAGGCCTCAGTGGTATAATGAAAAAAGTTAATGGTTCGCTTCTTACTGGTTTCAAACCTGCAACCTTTCAATTTGCAGCTTTGATCTTTAACCAATAGACTACATCACTCAGTAAAAATAGATGATCTGCTCTTGAGATATGATGGATTGGTAGGCTCTATGCTCAATCAATTCAATTATGATGTGCATTCATCATGTTAACCCAAGGCTGGCATCTGGATACAGTCAGTAAACACAGTAGTAGCAGATCAGTGCTAGAGGAAGAATGCTACACTCTAATGGTTAAACTGATAATCACAATTATTTTGATTAAAATTACAATAACGATTATTGATAATGATTATTCTAAAAAAAAACTTAGCTGGTATAAGCTGGTCTCCCAGCTTGGTCAAGCTGGTTTTAGCTGGTTGTTCCAGCTGGTCTCCCAGCCTGACCAGCTAAGGAAGCGGTCAAAACCAGCTTAGGCTGGTTTTAGCGTTTTCTTTTTCTTTTTTCAGCAGGAAAATGCAATAACATTTCATATGTCCTTTAACCAACCTCCACTAACTATACATTGACTTCATTTAACAAACTATGATAATACAAAAATGGTTTTACAAAACTCAAGGGTAAGTCGTGGCTGAGTGGTTAGAGTTTGAATCCTAACCCTAAGGTTGTGGGTTTGAATCTCAGGCTGGCAATACAATAAATTAGGTGCCCTTGAGCAAGGCACTGAACCCCCAACTGCTCCTCGGGCGCTGCAGCATAAATGGCTGCCCACTGCTCCGGCTGTGTGTGTGTGTGTGTGTGTGTGTGTGTGTGCACTTTGGATGGGTTAAATGCAGAGCACGAATTCTGAGAATGGGTCACCATACTTGGCTGAATATCCTTTTTTATGGTTTTGGTTAGTGTTTTGTCATCTGTATGAATTCACATTACATTTTCTAAATGACAATGTGTTCGCAAATGGGAAAAAGCCACTCAGTAAATTTGCCCAAAGATCGGTAATACACTGAAAACTAACATTGCCATGCCATTTTCAACATGAAAACTGGTAAAAACTTTAGAAACTCAATATAAATTCCAAAAATTCAAATTTATGTACATTTTTCCACATCGTTTTGTCACAGGAGGGAAAAGAGCATTTATTCCTCCAACACAATGGATCCATTACTGAAACTCAGTGAGAGTTTAATCATGGCACATTTGGTAACACAAACAGTACAAATGGCTTGTGAAAAAACACACATTGTCGATATGACACTTTCAGGTAAGCAGAATATCACTGTGGAGAGATCGCTGAACTCGTCGTATGTTTCCATATCATCATCAGCAGTTGTTCTGCCATCAGTGAACGCGCACACGTTTGCCAGATTGCACAAATTAAATAAAACACCGGGCAGAAAGTGTATCCTTAAGGGAGAAAAGCTCTGTTTTGGGGCTTAAAGCTCTTCACATCTGGCAACCACAAGCATGAACGCTAGTGAAGACTTGTTAGCAATGCAAGATAACGCAATTGCCAAATTAAAAACACGTTTCAGGATAAATAACGAGCAGGCCAATATCGTGACGATTATTTGTAATTAAGAGATTAAAATACGACACAAACACATACTAGTCCGTCTCTCTCTTTCTTACAGTCATCATTCATGATTGTCAGTAGGTTCTTTATAGTTCAGTCAAGCCTGTGGTACCATTTGCATTCCCATTTAATGTATGTAATCTGAATTCTGCAACATAAAAAAATAAAATGCTTGCTATTTACATGCATTTGGCCAAGAATTTCATTTAGTCAGAACACGCTTATTTGTTTGAATGGTCATTGGAAAAATACGCTTTTTGCTTGCAGAACAGTGAATAGCTCATAAAGCAGACTCAGCTAGGAGGAGAGATCAGCATAACTGTATATAAGCAGCATTTCACTGCTGTGAAGAGGGGGGCTGCTAATCAAACCATGGAAGGCAGTGAAACTCAGATAGGCACTAGTCCCTCCCTTAATTATTTTATTTTTTTTAGCTCTCTCACTGTGACCGTGATGAATGAGAAGCCTTGGGAGGATAATCTTTTCCAAACACACACACACACACAGTACAGATATGTTAAGAGAATGAAAGAAAAGAGGAAAACAGGGAATGATGCAGCGAATGGCAGGTCATCAGTCTGTTCCCAGCACTGAGGAGAGGCCATTATGAGCTCCCATGGGACAATCAGCCTACGCTGGCCATTTTATCACAGCATGAGGCCTTGAGATGTGCAATGAAATAAATTAAAATCCCCACATCCACATCCATGTGCCTTAATAACTTCAAAAAATATTAGATTGAAAGCTTGTTGTAAAATACTAGTGCTTGACTGATATTATACAGGTAAGTACATTTTTATAGGGTGGAATATTAAAATAATAATAATAATAATAATAATAATTGTTCTCGCTGTTATAATTATTTTATTTTATTGATTAATTTATTAATTAATAATAATAGTTATTGTATTACTAATTTTTTTGTACTAATCATAACATTTTACTAATCATTGTTTGTAACCATTATTTGTAATTATTCTTATTATTTTTAAATGATTTAATTTTAATTATTGTTCCTGTTATAATCATTTAATTTGACCAGTTCATTTTTCCATTCAATAATAAAAAATAATGATTATTACTACTGGTATTATTATTATTTTAATAAATGTAAAATAATTATGAATAATCATTGTTATGTAATATAAAATAAAATAAAATAAAAATAAATAATGCAATTATTCAATCTTCTGAACAATTTCTGGGGGGAAAAAAGTGTGTTCTGATTTAAACTATGTTTTCCAATATTTGTGAAAAATCATAATCGTACAAGAAAGATTAGCTTTTGTTTAGTGGTAATGGGAAAAATGGATTATAGCACTTGGCTTGAAGCAGTTCTGTCTTGTGCTGCCCTCTTCTGGAAGGTCCAACACATTGCACATTAATTCACTGACAGTTTCTGAATTAGGAGTGACTACATTCCACCAGGGCAGGCATCTCCAACCCTTCACAGACTTCAGGTCCAGCCTTGCTCTGTCACACTGCTTGTAAATATTACATAACCCTGAACATCTTGATTAGCTGGTTTAGGTGTGTTTTGGATTGGAGCTAAACTCTACAAGAAGGAAGCTTTCCAGGAACAAGATTGGACATCTCTGTTCTAAAAAACAGCTCATGTGTCAGAGACAGAGAGAGTGAAAATAGTCATGGAACAACCATTTCAAGTGGACCTGAATGCATAAAAAACCACACACAAAAAACTAAACAAAAATATATAACCCCACTAAAGAAATAAAAAGCACAGGTTATGCAGTTAATCATTTGCTCACCTTTAATCCGATGGTGTGCTGCAAGGGCTTCTGGGTGTGGAAGACTGTAGACACCAATGGTTCCATTAGAGAAAGCTGCTGCTAGAACACCTAATCTAGGCATCTGTGGAGCCTGAGGAAAACAAGAAGTACATTTAAACCAATGTACAGTGCTTATAAAAAAAACATTTGTACAGTTGTTTAATAAAAAATCCTTATGAATATTCTTAGTTCGTCATTTCTAACCTTTCTGCTGGTAGAGGGCAGCTCCCACACTCCCGCAGGACACCACCTTATATTCCAGATGCATCCATCATCTATCGCCAAAGCATATGCAAGATGAGGAGCAGTTGAGGGCCTGAAGTGAGTGAAAAATTTACAATTGATTGTAAAACCCAACGTTTCCTTTTAAAAGCCGATCTGTAAGTGTCTTAACTGGGTCACCTGCTTTTGCACTCAAGGTCTCCGATGTCCCACAGCTGCAGTAAGACAGGACCTGTGTGCAGCTTATTGATTTTGTGTTCATCATCCATGCCTTTGTGGCAGTAGATGGCGGCATACTGTCTTTTTGCCGCACCGTCAGGACACGGGCACCACTCCATGGACCGAACAGGACCCCCCACAAAGAACAGAGCATCCCAGCGCTCAGAATGAGGTGCCAATGATTCAAACCTGCAGATAAGCATAAATTATTACATATGAATAGACATACACTGCTGTTCAAAAGTTTGGGGTCAGTACTTTTATGCATTATTCAGATCTTCATTTAAAATAAATGTTCTTTTAGCTTTCCATTCATGCAAGACAAAATATTTAACAAAAAACTTTCAGCAAATTTCCACAAAAATATTATGCAGTGCAGTCGTTTTCAATGCTGATAATAATAAGAAAAGTTTCTTGAGCAACAAATCAGCATATTAGAATGATTTCTGAAAGATCATGTGACAAAAATACTGGAGTAAAAAATATTTAACATTTTAATATATATTTATAATATTTCATATACTATAAAAGAATAGTATTATAATATTATAATAATTAAATGACTGTTTTTAATGTATTTTTTTATCAAATACATGCAGCCTTGGTGAGCATAAAAGACTTCTTTTAAAAACATTAAAAAAAAAACTTTGCAATGGCCTTAAACTAAAAAGTTGTCTTTCCCAAACTGAGATATAAACGCTAATTTATTGTTATTATTATTATTAATAAAAAAAAAAAAAATAATAATAATAATAATATATATATATATATATATATATATATATATAAAAATTTAATTTGTTGAAATAGTGAACTGCAGAGAACCATGAATTTTAATATCAAACATCCAAATGTGTTGTTAAATTATTCCAATATTAACCTTCAGTAAATACTTTAAGTAAATATTTTTGGTCAACAGGGTTCTGACAAATAAAAGTTTGGGAATCCCTTTCTATCTTAGACTAATGATATCTTACCTCTTCACCGTTTGCAGGTTGATCTGCCCCTGGATGCTTTCCCGTGTAAAGGTAAATGAAGCAGATTCTTTCTCTTTGGGTAAATATTTTTCAGCCTCACTGTTAATTAAAAAAACAAATGACTGTTAAAATTAAGATTTCTTGGATTCGTTTAATATGATGTGGTGTTTAGCCACACTAATACCTCTTAGACAGGAAATGCCAATCTTTGGCAGAAGGAATCCACTCTGGAAATACCCAGGGGGAAAAGTTTTCATCCCGGCTAGCAAGAGCATTTGGTGAAAGAAGGACAAGCATTATTAAGTGACACAGATACCATGAACTGTTCGATTTGACAGCATCTTTTGAAAAGTGGATGGCCAGGCTTACAATTTTTTGGTCCTGCTAAAACAGTTCCAAACAGGCTCCATAACATTTTTAGCCAACCCATTTGGAAGAAGACCATGCTGTTGAGCAGAACACAATTAAAAAATGAAACGAAACAAATTAATGTCAAAATCATCCAACAGTGCAAAAGGTTAAATGAGAATCGGATTATAAACTACTCACATAATTTCCTTTGGTTGGCCTGCAAGATGGTCTGGATAATCTGCGCTCTATGTTCAAGCTGACGTCTGGCTCTGAATCTTCTTCATCTTCGCTCTCTGCCTCTTCGTCTTTTCCTGGGGAAAAGTCCTCATCATCATCCGGGTCGCTTTCATAATCTGGAGTTTTTCTTTTGGTCCCCCTTCCCCTTGCGGTTTTCTTTTTCTGGTCAGTGCCACACGCTTCACCGGACTTGGACTTTTCTTTAATTGAAGATTCTGATGGAGCACCAAGATCCTTGGCAAGCTTGTGGAGGTAATCTAAAGCACTAATAAAGAAAATAGGATTATTAATAACATCATTATCAAATTCGCAGCTGATCAGAATGAATCACAACCTAATGAAATATAATGAGTTTTTAGTTTAACTGGGTAAAAGTGAAAATACTTAAGGCGCGCACAGCATCTCAACCAAAAAAAAAAAAAAAAAAGCAACTTGTTTTACTTGTGTGAAAATAGTGCATCTTTTCAAGCACGTGAAACTGGATTGCACTTGGTTAATAAACAACAAGATGTAGGTTTTTGTGTTGAAATGAGAAACTGTTTAGTGATTATGAGTTTTAGATTGCCATCTGTTTTTGCTTCTGAATTTTTTTTATTTAAAAAAGCCACTTTGTGAGTAGCTCAATGGTAACATTGGTGCCTGATGTGTGGAACAACTCAAGTTCAAGTCCTGCTTAGAACATGTTATCTGACTCTTGGTTATTCTGGAGAAAGAGAACTTGCAGGACTGCATTGCTTTCAGCAGATAAAATAAATATTGTAATTTAGAAACTAAATAATATTAACGTCCCCCAAACATATGTTAACAATGAAATATTTTTTTTTGCATGTGACTGCTTTATAATGACCAGGGTAATGAATGTGTACATTTTGCATGCAGTATGGATTTTGGGACATTGCATACTGATGGAGAACATACACTTTAGCAGCTCTCCTCTTTGGCCGACCACTAGAAGTGAGTTCAGAAGCATCCGAGACTGCTGAACTGTCATGTTGTGGTGGAGTCTGTGGAATGATCTCCTTTTTTCTCCTTTTGGCAGGAGTCTTTGCCTTTGGTCCTTGCTTCTTTTGGGTTTCCTCTGTATTAAGTGGGTTTTCCTGATCCATACCTGAGGGAGCATTGGAGCTAGGTTTTTGTCCTAAGAAAGCCACAATAATAAAAAAAAGTTTCAAAAAATGATGTAGGAATATTTAAGACTGGACATGAATAATAATAATAATAAAAACTAGTAAAAAGTACAAAACTATATTAGTATCTTAATGATACTTATGTAGCACTGTACGTCAAGAACTTCACCTGAATCCTGAGCCGCTTCTTTACTCTCATGGTTAATATGTGCTGGTTGGTCATCCGTGTCATTTTCACTTGGCAAACCCATTTTTTCACCTTTCTGCTCACCCAACTTTAGGGCAACAGCTGCCATTAATTCCTGTTCTTTCAAAAACTGCTGTCAGTACAGAGTAGCTAGAAGTACAGAATAATGTTGATTTTACACACAAAGTCATACAAATATATGAATTCTCCTAGATAATACAAGTTTCCACGATACTACAAAGTCAAATGACACAAATCCATAACCCAAGGTATTATCACCTCATCGTGCAGTTTTGTTAGTATTTCTCTGTTATTGATCGCAGAATTATTCAAAAGTAAATCCACGCATGCGCACAATAGCGATGACAGTCGATGACAGGCGACTTGCCTACAGCAATTTGAGATTACTAATATGTAAAACAATCTTTAGATCACCTGCTGCAAAATAAATGCAGTGGACATTACTTTGTAGAAAGCTTCCACTCAACATCAAACGGTTTTCACTATAAATATATAACGTTTGTGCGTTGACAGACGTTTCCGTCTCAGTCACTTTTAAAATAGAACTTTATAATAGTCTCAAAAGACTTGTTGCTACATGGGAAAGCACAGGAAAGACATGGGGTTTTTCTCCTTACCGACAAGTTTCAACAGTGGCTCAGGCTGCTCGTCCTCTCTTTCCTTCAAGCTGCACAGCAGAAAATTCACGCGGGTTCGAATCCAACTCACTCGACACAATCAAACACTCACCACAGCCAGACGCCAAAGAGATACAATGTGTCCGATCCCTATTTACAAGAAAACGCTGATATTCAGTTGTGCTGTACAGAAATGTGCTAATTATCCACGACACTCCTCGGCAGAAGCATTGTTGACATATCAGTTTGCCGCCATGTTTTAACGATCGCCTATGACCTCGCGTGCTCACTACCGCCCCCTATCATCACTGCCGCCAGAGAGGCTTTTAAATCTGTGCGTAATCCCGCCTGACCACGAGGGGCCATCAATGTGGTCAAGCAGAGAACAGCACTTTGTCACATGCATTACACAAATGATAGACACAAACTATTCCTATTATCTCCCTTAGATTTTCTTTAAATGTTACAACTTACGCATAAAAAATTTAATTAAATACACCAAACTTAGTGTGTGTATCGTTAACCTTTTGGAGGTGTATTGTGCGATGTTCTTTCATATTTTTATTTTTTGTTTAAAAGTAAAAACTAAATATATAATATAATATTCGTATTTAACATAACGTTAAAAATAAATCAATAAAAGTATCAATTAAACATTATTAATATTAATTTAGTACTGATAAATCCGGACGTGGATTCCACTAGAATTAAATACTGTACACAAAACTGACATTGATGAACACACATAAAAAAAAAACAAGCGCACATAATAAACATTTATTTTTTTGAACGTTTTTTTTTTTTTTTACATTAAACAGTAAAGAGGACTAATTGTTCATATTTAGTCTATTTCTAAGTTGTGCATTCGTGTGCATGTATATTTACGTGTAATTTAATGTATTGTTGGGAGAAAGATATATGCGAATTTGTGTTAAAATGTAAAAATAAATAAATAAATTAGAAAAGACCTCAACAGACAATTCCATTTCATGGATTTTAATTCAAATCAATACAACAGCTTTTAAACGCATTTCAGCAAACACTATTTCTCTCCCTGACATCCGGGAATAATTATGCTAAAGCACTATGTACCTTTACACTAAAGGCCAATTAAACTAATACAGAGTATAATTTCTGTGGTGTCAGAATCACAATTAATAATAAATAATAATACTAATAATAAAAACAGCAGCATTCATGAACATCGTTGCATGCAACTGCTTTAATAAAGCCGGTCACTGGTCCACTGTGAAACTTACAGGTACAGAGCATGAGACAATGCTTACAGAAAAATAAAAATAATGCTCTACTACATTCAATACACATGGCTTATACTTTATTCCTAAAATGAAATAATAATAAAGTCAAATTGTCATATTACTTTCAATTACATTTTAAAAGAATTGCATGTCGCCTTTTAATATACGCAGTTCCTCTTGTCAATAAAAGTGAAACAATTCAGCAAACAATCCTACAAATAAAAATATTATTCAACAAGGATGCATTCAACTTCTCAAAAGTAAATACATATAATATATAATAAAATATTAAGCAGCACTGTGTTTAATGTTGATTTCTTGAGCACCAAATGAGCATTTTAGAAAGATTTCTGAAGGATCGTGTGATACTAAAGACTAATCTTACTGACCCTAAACCTTTGAATGGATGTGTTTCTCTTTAATCTTTGGACATGAAAACTGGAAGAACTCCATATTTGGAAAAAGAATGATTTATGAATCACTTTTAGGTTGCTTCTTGAATGGCCTGCTGAGGGCCCAGTTGTCATGTCTGTGTGCCGCTTGGTCCTCGGTCTCGGTCTCTGATTCGCTGCTGGAGCTCTCACTACTGCTGCCGCTGCTGGGACTGTCACTGCCGCTGAACTCATAGCAGTCTTTCTCCTGCCTGCTTTTCTTCTCTTTCTGTTTGTTGTGCCCCTCCTTCTTCTTTATTTCCACTCTTCCAGGGGTTTCCACTCCACTTGATGTGGGCACCTCAGACATCTGTCTATCCTGCCAGTTTTGGTTTGCTAAGGGAAGGTCTGGACTCTTCATGGAATCTTCCTTTGGCTCAGTCCTGTGCGGTTTATCTAACTTTGAACTCTTAGATTTGGACCGAACAACAAACCAATCCTATGAAAAATGGTGACAATGAGAATACTTATTATAAAAAGACACATTTCTTATAATATATAAAGAGCGGAAAATGAAATAAAATCAACATTTATTGTGTTACCTGAGAATGAATGGAATTAATGTGATACTTGACTCCACTTTCAGAGTTGAATTCTTTCTTACATATCAAACATTTATATTTCCCAGTCTCAAATTCACCCTGCAGGGAAAAATAAAGAAGGTTCACCGTCTTTTCATAACTATTTATTAAACAAGAAAAATCAATAGAAACTTACTGATTTAGGTACCAATGACAAAGCAATAGTTATTTAGTTATACTGTAAAGATGACTATTTTCTGGTCTAACTACACTACACCATTCAACAATTTGGGGTCAGTACAATTTTCTTTAGTCTGCGAGGATGCATTAAACTGACCAAAGGTGACAGTTAAAGGAACACTCCAACGTTTTTTGAAATAGGGCTTATTAACATTATTTCCTACATTTAGATAGGTGGGCAAATGCATTTTTGTGTCAGTGCATGCATTGTTTTAGTTTGACTGGGTCGGCGTTAGCTTAGCTTAGCACAATGAATGGAATCCTTTGTTGCCAGCTAGCATGGCCTGAGTAAAAGTGATAAAAGTTTTTTTTTTTTTTTATCACTTTTACTCAGGCCATGCTAGCTGGCAACAAAGGATTCCATTCATTGTGCTAAGCTAAGCTAACGCCGACCCAGTCAAACTAAAACAATGCATGCACTGACACAAAAATGCATTTGCCCACATATCTAAATGTAGGAAATAATGTGAATAAGCCCTATTTCAAAAAACGGTGGAGTGTTCCTTTAAGACATTCGTAACCTTACAAAAGATTTCTATTTCTAATAAATAGTACTCTTTAGAAATTCATATTTATTAAAGAACTCAAAAAATTTACAGTTTTCATATTAAGCAGACAAATTACAAAGCACCAAATCAGTATATTAATGATTTCCAAAGGATCGTGTGTATGTGACAATAAAGACTGGAGTAATGGAGGCTAAAAATTCAGCTTTGCCATGACTGGAATAAATTACTACCGTACGTCATGATAAAAAAAACATATATAAGTCGCACTGGACTATAAGTCGCATTTATTTAGAACCAAGAACCAAGAGAAAACAATACCGTCTACAGCCGCGAGAGGGCGCTCTATGTCTTCAGTGTAGACTACAGGAGCACTGAGCAGCATCTCTGGCAGCATAGAGCGCCCTCTCGCGGCTGGAGATGGTGATGTTTTCTATTGGTTCATTTCTCTTGGTTCATTTCTCTCTCGGTTCATGTCAAATTTATTTTGATAAATAAGTCGCACCTGACTATAAGTCGCAGGACCAGCCAAACTATGAAAAAAAGTGCGACTTATAGTCCGGAAAATACGGTATTTAAAATGTATATAAAAAGAAAACAGTTATTTTAAATTGCAGTAATATTTCACATTAGTACTGTTTTGACTATATTTTGTGTGTAACATGTCTGAAAGGAAATTTATTCCTTACCAAGGTACATAGCCCAAGATGAGCCTTTAGGCCAGATACACTGGTATAGAAGCAGTTACATCCCTAATATGACAACAAAGATGATCATTACACATTTTGTTCGGCAAACCGTTCATTTACTGAAAATCTTTGATTCTGCATAATCCCAAAATCCATGCAAAACATGCACAAAAAACTAATAAATGGTCCTTTAAATTCAAACACAATGGTAAAAACACCTGGAATAATATCGGTTTATGCATGATATTCACACCTTGTTTGGACACTGCACTTTTTTATGCAGCTTGACTTCATTCTTCCACTTCCGTAGAGTCTCCTGACTGAAGGCCGGCAAACCTGGACGAGAATACTTCAGCTACATAGACACAAAAATACCATGAATGCTTATACAAATGAATACGAGATTGATTCTTCCTTCATAGCTCTCAAAAAGTGAAATTAAACCTTTTAGTGAATCCTTGAAAGTGTGCAAAACAAACAAAGCTGATGCTGCCTAACCAAAAAAAGCTACACACAGGTTCTGAGTCATTTACAACATGTTAGCATAGTTTGACATATACACCTTCCTGTCGTCTGGCACCAGGTCACGCTGCACTTTCCTTTTGGGCCATTCTTTCAGCAGCTCCTCACTGGCGATCTCCCTCAGGTGGAACACGGCGACCTGCGCCGACAAGCGCTTGGTCCGACCACTCTGTGTCCGCTCTGGGACGGGCTCTTTCTGTGTCTTCAGCTCCTCTACTTCACTTTCTTGGGTCATCTGCAACAACAGATAAGCATGAAAACATCAACAGCCTGAATGACATTTTGGTAAATGCTTTTTGAATAATGGAGAGGGGGACTCACCGGAGTGTGTTCGTTCTTGACATGGTACTCCAGGCCCGCTCTGGAACGATATGCTTTTCCACAGTGTTTGCAGTTCAATAAGAGCTTCTCCAGCTCTGACGCCTCTTTGCCGCATTTCTTCATGTGGTACACATAACCCATTATACTAGTGAAACTTCCAGTGCAACCCTAAAACAAAATATTCATCACTTTAATCATTTTAAAAATCCACAATGCTATACAGTCATTGTTTAAACTTTTTCTATCATCATTTATTGTTTTATTGTGAAATATTATTAGTTTAAAAAAACTCACATGATCTTCCAATAGTTAATTTTTAAATATGCTGACTTGCGCTCAAGAAACATTTCTTATTGTTATGAATGTTGAAAAGAGTTCTGCTTATTATTTTTGAGGAAAAAATTTTCGCAGGATTATTTAATGCCTCTTTGCTGAATAAAAGTATTCATTGCTTTTTTAAAAATCGAACTGACCCCAAACGTTTTAATTGCAGTGGATTCTTTTAATTTTCTTGTTTATTACTAATATTTTTTTTTCCAGTTTTTATGTGCTGACCTCTAAAGCCTTTTAAACTGAATTTAATTCAATACAGATAAATGACCACACCTCTTTTGAACATTTTAATTTGCCCATCCTTTTTAATACTTTGCGTAATTTCTCCTTTACGGCTTGGTCAACTAGGTCATTCCCTGTATCTGGAATGGGCTGAAAAAACAAACAAGAAAATAATTTTAGTGTCAATACCATAATTTTCTCTGTCAATGTCACTACCAGTTTAGAAAAAAACCCTGAATAAAACCTAACCAAGTTGTTATGGTCAGCCATGAGGTGGTACTTCATTCCTGTTGAAGTTTTCAGTTGTTTTTCACAGTGTGGACATGTAAAAGAATTCTACACATAGAACAAATACAAAATCAGATGCAGAATTCAGTGCTAAAAAAATGTGCTATATCTCTGTTTTCACAAACTTTGCTATATGAACGTACTAGCTTGCATGTTTCCAGGTGCTTCTTTAACCCATCCACTGTCTTTCTTCCAACACTTTTGCATTTTGGGCAGCTTACTCTGCCCTTTGCCAAAATCTGAAGCTGCCATTTTTCCTCCTGACTTCCTGTAAAGAACCACAATATATATATTATGACTACTTAAAACATACAGTATGTCTGTGCTGTTTTCATTTAGCCACTGTCTCATTTACCTGGCGGATAAACAGGTGACTCCTTCTTAGTGTGCGGAGATGATTTCTGCTCCTGTGTGCTGTCAGTTACCTGATTCTTCTGAGTGAACTGAGCAACGGGAACTATAACAGGTACTGTTAAACAAAAAAGATGTGGTATGCACTATTCATGTTGTATCATGAATTAAAGAAGAAAAACAAGAACTGCATACCGGATTGCTTTACTTCCTCTATGTACTTTTTTAACGAGGGCTGGTCAGTTTCCTCAATCTTGTGCTTCTTCTTTAGCTTTAAACCTGTAGCATAAAAACGTGTGCAACTTTTGGACATTATTTAAAATGCCATATATCAGTTTATCTATTTATATTTAAGTCTGGACTTACCTGTCTCTATTAATGTGTTTGAACTGGATCCATCAGTTTTTCCCATCATTTCATTGGTGTGGTTCATACATTGGCTTTCCGAACCATTGACCAGACTGGATGTAATAATTGAACTGCAAGATGACCCATGGTCTGAATCTTCTGTAGGTCTCATAACCACAGGCTGGAGATCATGGTACCTTAAGACATGACGTTTTGACACCATTATTGATTCAGTATATGGTGCAATACATTACTACTGAATGGGCAAACATGTTTCAAATGACTCTGAATCTGAGATCAAACTAAATGATTAAAATTTTTACAATGCAGTTTGCACAGATTTATTGTTGGCAAAACTCACTTTTTTCTGGTGTAAGTTTTCTTTATTTTCTGAGAGCTTGTCTTTTCTTTCTAAAATTCAGTAACAGAAATGCAGTAACAATATTAGTTTTGATGGTCTCCTGTTTAATTTGACTAATTACCTAAATATATTCTATATATACATTGGCATACTGATGCATAACTTATGGTGAGGATGCTTGGACTTACTTTGGATGGTTTCATTCCACTATTTTCAGCTTCTCTTCCCAAATCTTTCATGACATCAACTGTTAAGGATGCAATCAACTCTTTAGAATAATATATAATAGATTTAATAAATGTGACCACTCAAAAGTTACATATTTAATAGATCATAATGTAGATTTAATTCATTTCAGACTACATGTGATCATGTTCTGGGGATGCAACCACATCACAATAAACCATATAGGGTTTACAAAGTTTAGAATTGAATAAATCTTAGATTAATACAGAATTACCTGGTGTTTGGGGGTTTAGTTTTGGTTTTGACATTTTCCTCTTGCTGGGTACACATGTGGCAGACATGTAATCCTGGGTCTGATCCATGATCCTATTCCACACAAATCAATGCTAGATACAGAGAAGCATGGGTAGGGATCCACTGCTATCTATATTAGATCTTTATTTTATCATAATCAAAAACAAATAAATAACAGTTACATATAGGTAATATGCTTTGTGGAATTTCATTAATTCAGTGTCCCTCAAGCAGATACTGGTTGCACTAAGGCTAAGAATTTGAAGAATAAAACACATCTGAATGCATGGACTAAGCCTGCATTTGCACACAGAAGCTGCCTGCAGCCCTACATGCTCCTTTATTGCAGTGCATAAGTGTAGTCTTCAAGACCACTGCCACCATCACTGCCCACCAATATTCCCAGCTAAGAAAGAATAAGGCATGACGGCACTACGTCACATAAATCCTATGCCGCTGGACGACACTGTCATACAATCCGTATTACATCGATATACCCTAAACTTTAAATTTAGAAAGGCATATTTAACACTTAATGCTCACAAAACAGTCAAGAGTAGCTATAACATTACCGTCCTCTCGCCGAGATCCTTTCATACATAATACGCCCCTATTTTCCACCAGCCAATGAGAAAACGCTCTTCCTACAACACACCAAAAGGGGGCGGGTCTTCGCGCTAAAACAACCTATCGCTGGAGACAGCAGGTCCTAGATCAGATTTTGACACGCCTCTGTTTTTACTCCTTGCTGCGGTTGAGACGCCGTGACTGAACCGGAGTCAGTGTGTGTACAGAACTGAACCATTTTAGTTTTAGCAACATCAACTTTCGGTTTCAATATACTAGAAATGAGCAGCACAGGGTCTTCTTGGTTTCCCGGAGGATTAGCGTTGTTAAATCCAAACACATGGAGGTCCACAAATGAAAAGGTACAATTAGCAAACATGTAAAAACTTTTCTTTACAAACTGATTTTAATTGTATAAAATACAATATTTTTGCTTCAGATGTTATGGTATGTGCTGGCAAGGAAGTCTATATATAAAGGGTGATCGTGTCAGGGTTAAATCTTAACAAATTTTAATCTCTATTTCTATATTTTCAAGAAGGGTAACCTTAGAGCTCTTCGACAACAAATCCATGCACTCTCTCATTCTTCTGTCCTAGATGGTATGTATGTCACCTGATAATGTTTCTAATGCCATTTATTTAACACACCCCAAGAAAAATATATGTGTAAAAAAGTGTATAAAAGTAAGCTTTTGCAATGTGACATACTCTATTATGTCCACCTGTTTCTAGATGCAGGCATTGACGATCCTCAAATCCTTACTTTGACAAGAGAGGATCTGAATGAGCTTTTTCCTGGTCTTAGGAACTTTCAGCTCAGAAGGACAATTATGACACTCATCACAGACACAGTGAAGGTAATGTCTTTGGTCAACATGCTAGTAAAATGAAACTTAAAAAACAAAAAACAATTTCCAACTTTATGGCCTTTTTTTTAACAACCAAATAGTACCAAACACATAGATGCATGTTTGTGGCCATTTGCTCCAAACCGAAGTTCACACAGGTGTAGTTCATCACTTTAATGATGAAGGGTTCCACTAATATTTCCACTAACAATCAGCAAATATTTATTATTAAAATAATTTTTTATATGATATTGTGACCTTTTGGGGTCTTTTTATATATTTAACACTAAAATGTCATGTTACAGAAACCAAATTCAATGTAAATGAAGTAAACTGTGTCCATATGTACATGCTCCAATTATTTTTATGTTTACAGATAAGTGAGTAGCTTATGACTCATCTGTAATTATTTATTATTTGATTCCTGAAAGGATTCACTTCAACATGGCCCAGACACATTGGCTGCTGCACTGACGCGTTTAATGCACCAAAACAGTGAGTTACTCATGACCTACAGATCTACCATTTTTCAGTTGTAGCAGAGAACAAGTGGAGTTGTCTTTGTTAAAGAGTGGTTTAATAGCGGCCTTATGACTTTTTCCTAGATGATGCTGCTGTACAGGATGTTTTGAAGGAGTCCCTTTGTGCGTTTAGACAAATGGAGGATCAGCTCAAAGCAGCACAGGCATCACTGAAACCATACATTGAGGTCTTGAACGGTTTCACTGAGGCATATGCTAGAAAAGAAGACTGGGATAAAGAGGGAACATCAAGCAGGAGAACATTTTCAAGCTCATTCCCAACAAATATGAACCCTCCAACAATACAGATTCCCTCTTTTGGTGTGTAAAAGTAAAAAATCTGATTACTCCCAAGAGTATCACCCAGTTGCTCAAAACCACATTTTTGCAAACTTTGCTTTAAGAGATTTAAAAATATTTTTTTTTATTATTAAAATATAAAGTGGGTTTCTGGAGTCTTGATAGCACTAGTGCAAATTCTTCTATTATGGTTTTTAAAATATATATGTTTCATACCCACCCTCCTAATATATTTTTCCTATGCAGAGCCTACAGTCAGAGTGCATCCATTGTTTTGTGGTCGAACCTTGGGAACGGACAAGCAAATTCTTGCCCAGCTCAAGGGAGTTAAAGAGAGTGAATTATCGGATTGTCAGTTGATACTGGCCTTCAGTCCTGTGACATCACGAGCTGGAATTGATGCCGAAGAAGCACTGAAGAAAATTCCAGGTAATCACTTATTAAAACAGTGCTTAACTAGTTTCCATATTATATCGGAATATTGTATTTGATAGAAATGTAGCCAGTTTAATACAGGTTTCCTGTAAGTTATAGGACTAGTCTGCAAATGGTAATTGCATGGGTTTAGTCCTTCTTGCACTTGTATGTTGACAATGAAAAATCTAATTCTAATGAAAAATAATTGTCTCTACAGCTGATAAACCAGCAGTACTGGTGATAATGCACCATACCTTCAACCCTGACTACGTGTGTCCCAGCTTAAATGCATCTTCTCGTGTGAATATTGTGGAACATGTTAATGTGCTCTTTCATGATTCACGTCATGGTCTTCTTCAGTGTCCAGCAAATGAAAATGCAATGAGAAAACTTCAATCTGTCTTAAACCGGTACATGTAAATGTTCTTGCTTCAAATGCTTTAACTGTTAATAGTTGAAAATGTATGGTCATATGAGTAGACAAAAACAACAAGCCTGCCAATAAACATTTAAGACTGGGGTGTTGATTCCAAAAATTTAATATTCAGATAATTTTATCACAATATTTTAATAAGAAAGCCAATAGCAGGAACATTAGAAGAACACCTTTTCCATCAATGCTCAAACCATAATGCGTCCTCATATTCTCACCTTCATGTAGGCACATTTAAATTCCTGTACATCTCAAACATCAGAGAAGTGATACCTCATGCCATCATTATTAATATCCTAGCTTTTTAAAATGCATTATGACAAAGAAGTTGTGGTGGTTCAACAGGCTAAAGCAAGCAAGCTTATAGTCAACCTACACACTGATACCAAAACCTGCCCTGACTTCTGATCTTTTCATTCAGAGCCTTCCCTTTTTCATACTTTTACCAATATTGTGCGTAATATTCACAAATCACAAACCAAAAAAAAAAGAAAGAAGAAAAACACACATTTGAATGCTTTCTCATACAATAAACATAAGAGTTAATATACTGATTTAGGGAGACGGTCCTCACAAAATGTATTCCAGCAACCTGGAAAAAAACTGGCTTGGTTATGAAACGTTCTACAGCCAATCACCACACCTGAAGAGTAACCAATAGGAATTTCGGTAGGCACATAGATCGATCTGTTTGAATAGCAATCTTTGCACCACACAACCATGGATCAATCATGGATATTATTTCCCATTAAAACACTCAAAAGGAAAAACAACAGCCAAAAACAATGTGTGATGGTACGGTGGGGTCAGTCGAGACAAAAGTGCCATCTGTTTACATTCGAGTGATTGGCCAGGGCATGTTGTGCTTATCCGAGTTTCTCCTGTTTGACAAGCCCCATCTGTCACTGGCTTGGTCCTTTTTTCTTGTTGCTCCAGTAATTGCTGTAGGCCTTGTCAAACATATTTTTGCAGCTTAGCTTAGCATTCAGCCGGGAGCAGATGAGGAAGGAGCCACCCATTTTGCGGTGCAGAGAGTAGGTTTCTTCTGGTGGAGGGATGAGGCGCTGTTTCAGCATGACGGGGATGAGGTTGTGGATGCGCTCTGTGGTGCTCTGCGCCCCGAAATCAAATGGCTCCTCAGAGGCAAAAGCCTCACCCAGGATCATCACAGCATCCACATGGGCATTTACCATGGCCTGGATGAGGAGGAGAGCTTGTGTTAACACCCCTTATTTGTCACATGTGCAGCTTACAACAAAAATATCTGGTATATTAGTACCTTTGACTCATAACCAGTCAAGAACTTCATGTCTATGGATCGCTTCAGCACTTCTTCTCGATTACCATTTGCTGCAGCCTGGATGATCTGTTTTAAAGAGGAAGATGCAATCGGTTAAAGAAATAAAATATTTAAATAGTTAACTTTTTTAAATCGTAAAATTTTTGTGTCTTACTTCAATATAAAGATCAGTGAAACTCTCCTCAAACCCTCTTGTTGCACCAAAGTCCAGCAAAGCAACCTGTGGATTGAAGAACAGCTCGATTATACCAAGTGACGAAGCCAAAACAATACACTTCCTTTTCAAATGACTGTACAAAATACTCAAATACAATAAAATCAATACATAGACACTGTGGGGTTGGGTAGGATGTTAGAATAAATGTTAAATAAAGTTTAGTAAATAAATGGCATATAAAATGATAAATATTACAAAACAAAAATGGTAAAAATGTAACATTTTGAAGATTGAAATCAAAAGTAACAATGTTAAATATTATCATTTAAAATTCTAATTTGTATTTAATATATTTAAGTATATAACTAAACCCTCTGATTGTAAAGCTGAATTTTATAGTACTTATTACTCCAGGCTTCAGTATTTACGCTCCTTCAGAAATCATTCTGATAGGATCTGCTGCTCAAATATTTCATATTATAATTATTCTTTTTATCTATAACAACAACAACTACAACATCATAACACTAATTTAAATAGAAATCTTTTGTAACATTATAAATGTCTTTGCTACTCGTTTTGGACAATTTAATGCATGGTTGGCAAATAGAAGTATTAATAATAAAAAAAGGTAAAAACAGCAACAACAAAAACGCTTTTTAATAATAATAGTGTAAATATTTGCAACACCAGTAAAAAGGTATGACAAGCCACCTATTCTTTACTAATACTTTCTACCTTTTAGAATGATAGTCAAAACAAGTGAAAGTATGGGAATTATCTTGTGGCCGAAACAAATGTTTAATTCCTCAAAACTCTTATATTCAAGCAGGTTTAAAGTCTAAATTCAGCCTTGTGGGTCTAATCTGATAGAGTAAACAACTTGGAAAGGTCATAGTGGCGTTCTCTCTTACCCTGTGGGTTTGTGGATCATAAAAGAAATTAGACCAGTTGGGATCCGTCTGCATGTATCTGAACTCGAACAGCTCTCTCAGACACAGGAACAGGATGTTCTCGCAGATCTGTGCAAAAATAAAAAAAGTATGGTTACTACACATGCACTAAAGTGCTTTAAAACCACAATATTTAGGCTTTATGTAGCACTTAGTATAAAATTATAAATCAGTTCCAACTCAAAACAAATCAATGTTTTAATGCAATGTTTACATACTACATAAATAATGAGCATTTAAATCATAGTTGTGTGGTCTGTTAAAAAAATCAATCACATTTATTGCCTGAATTTATGTCAGTGTGCATCATTACTTCTATTCACGATTTGGTCAATGCAGTTTATTTATTTTAAACTTCATTCATTAACCTTTTTTTTTGGTATGGATATAACCTTGTTTACGCTTTGCCCTACTAATGCAATAACACATTTCCACCATCAGGTGGCGATAATGCTTCAGGAGTCTCACTGGCTTCCATACAGGCCACGTTTGAGACCATGTGACTCAAGCACCATAGAATATGACATGGCCTGAAACAACAACATTTTAATATGCTTATATAACTTGCTAAAAAATGATGTTAATTACTGTTATTAACAGTAGGAGAACTGAAAGTACTAGAAAGTAAACTGAAATATTTCTCAGTCCAATAAGGATGGCAACCAACTCATTATCCAATTACAAATGTTTTGAATGTTTGTGGATGGTCTGAACATACATGTTTTCTTTGAGTCCTTAAGTTTTACATTTAGATGTAGCAAATTTAAGCCATAAAAGTCTTAAATGGTACAAGAAAAGTTGTAATTATAAATTTGAAAGTTCTTAAATTTGAGGACGGAAAGACAAGAATCAAGAAATGGTTTAATGTTAGTTTTTTTTTTTCAAACCAATGCAAATTTGACCCATGTTTTTATGAAGCAAACACATTAAATGTGAACTGGTGGATTGACAAGAAGCTGTGTCTTCTAAAAATTCAAACATTTATGGTAGTAAGATGCATTTATACATTTTAAATGAATATAATAATTGATACAATTTATTCATCCCTTTTCTTTAAAAAATATTCTAAAGACTGGAATGTGAAAATTTCGTTTTCAAGAAACCTGTATCTGAACTGTAAATCAGATATTTTATTTATTCATTAATTTTATAGTTTAATATATGAAGAGTTCAGATGCAAAAACCTCTAAATGCCATCTGAAATTTTCATCTAAAATTAGGATTTTTATCAAGGTCCTATGCTTAGGTTGAGTCATTTTACTTTAATTGTGATGTGCAGGTCCTTTTCCAGGCTATTAAAGTGAAATAACTGAATATAAATATAGGAGCCCGATAAAAATCCTAATTTTAGATGAAAATTTCAGATGGCACTTAGAGGCTTTTGCATCTGAACTCTTCATATGTTACCATAGACACTGCCCTAATCCTCTCACATGGTATTAATTTTATTTGTGCAGGTATGTGAAGCCTTAAATATCCTGCAGATTCCCTGGTAGATGCAATAGTGCCGTTTCTTTTCATTTCATTCATTGAAACAATTTTACCAGCAACAGTGAATACCTCATTTTTCAACTCTTGTGAAAGTCCATCAGCCTGATCCAAGGGAAATCCAGGCACCAGTTCAGTGGTGAGGACATGCTGGCTGCTGAGCTCGTCAATTACCTCTGGCACGTAGAAGAAGGGGTGATCTTTCAGAAGTTCCCTGCCAAAAACCACAAAGCTTCTAAGTCACGGAGTACAAGTCAGCATCCCCGTGAAAACATGCTACCCCGCACGTGCACCACAGACAAGACGTGATGATAAACACACACAAACATCTGCTTCTGCGTGTGGGATGTGGGAAAAAACCATGATGCTATTCTCTAGGTGTGAGGATATCCACAACGAAGCTTAAAAATTGGGTATGTCAACTTTGAAATACAGTTAAGATATATATTTGAAAACTATCTAGCAACAAGAAAAGTTCATATTAGAAGTAGCAATACTAAATATACTGCTGTTATGTAACAAGACTAGATCTATATACATCTATATTAAAGACGACAACAACATACTCCGACCACACAGATTTACACAACATGCAACGTAATCCAGCGGCAGTAAATATGTAATTACTTAACAGGATGCTGCACACTTCAGCACTGCCAAGCCATTATAGGCAAGATAATAACTTCTCTTTTCCGAGAAATTATCAAAATTAAGTGAGGTCTATTCTTAAGATAAGAAAAATCTAGAAGCAAATGGCGTATGAAAAATAAAATTAAAAAGGAAAACAACTTTATTTTCTTATTTTAAACAAACCACATTTAGATATTTGTCCTTGAAACCAGCCAAAAAGTTTATAAAGTAAAGTAACTTTTTGTTGTGTGTCAACCCTACTGAGTGATGACTCTAATCTGTTTTCTTTTAACTTTTTATATTATATTTTTTTTCTTCTATAAAACCACTTTCAGACAAGCTTTTTTCTTTTTCTAATCTAAGTCTATGGAGGCATTGAACAGTATTAAATGCAATTGTACAGAAACAATCAAAACAGAGGAGAAGCACAGATTCTGTGAGTTTAGCAACAGTAACCACAGATCATCTAAAGGTCAACTGTCCATATGAACCATTTCAATAAAATCAACTGGACTACCTGACAAAGAGAAGACATTCTAGAAGAAGGAGTCTGATTATTTCCTCAGCTCTTCCGGATTGGAAACAAAATCATTTTGAAAAGAGCTAATCTGCCGAACCCTGAGTGTCTCATTGGTCTGCTCAAAAGTAAAAGACACATCTCACCCTGAAGGCATGTACACAACCATATCTCTCTCTTGGAGCGGGCGTTTCATTCTCCACCCTCCCTGTGAAGTCAGGGTCCCAGTAGAGGACAGGACACAGGGTACAGGCTTATTTACAATGTTTATTATTTCAATTTGTGCTATATTTAAAATATGTCAGCACCCAAACTGTTCCTTAAGATCAAATCATTCAATCCCTGGCCTACAAGCTAGGCAGTTATTTTTAGCCCGGTGCTGAAGCCCCAACACTCCAGAGAAGCTGTTATATGAGGATACAGAAGTGCACAATCATTCAGAGCAGTTGTAGTGTTTATTTTCGTGTGTGCAAACCTTCCTTTCAAAGGAATTATGGGGTGTAGGATGGATTTAGCTTGGATATCAGACACATGGCAGCCTGAAATGTCATGTAGACCGCTTGTGAGCCCACAGCCCACCCATGTTTTTATAGAGGGGGAAGATCAACAAATAAAATGATGGGATGCTCTGAATAAGCAGTGAGAAATATCTCCAGGTTGTTTTTGTTCACTCACTTGAATTTCCGAGCACACTTGGCTTCTCTTATGTAATCACACTCCAGCGCCAGCTCACGTCGCATCACATCTATCAAATGGTCCGGGAACAGACCTGCACATTCATAGACACCGTCACACATGAGTCAGTAGGTTAGTTAAAATTTTACACAAATAATTATTTGAGTCACCAAGAGGTGGCACTCACAGTCCTTCAGAGTTTATATGTTTTCAAAATGATAAATTTAAGACTTGCTTTGAATTACAATTTTGAAAAACATTGTTTTAATAATGAGAAAAACACATGAAATCAGTATCGTGAATATCACATTACGAGTGAATTACATCCCTAGTTTCAATAAGGTTTTGATATGCTTAAAAGAAGATCATTACAAATGTTATTAAATGAATGTCATGCAAATATCAATAGAAATTCAAGTGCAATTCAGTTTACCATTTGGCAGTACACTATAAGCATAATTCAAAGACAACAAAAGAAAATTTTATCCTATTTAAGTGGGCCAAAAAAGCTATAAAACAAACTGTATTTAATTGCAATTAAGTCCCTGAAAAAAATTAAGTTCACACAATGCTAATGTATAATACACACAATGTATAATGCTAACATGTTCTTGTGTTTCACAAGGGTTGGCAAGACATTATGAAATGTCTTAGATATCTGCTGTGTGTCACTTCTCTCTTCTGGCAAAAAGGAGGATTGACAACACTGCGGTGGCATTTACAAGCTCAAATGAAAGTTCAGTCTATGTTTGGAGCATTAGGCTTCTCTGACAGCTGAACATTTAACTGGCATTGATGCTGTTGTAACAATGTTGTAATGTAACCAGTTTGTGTGCGAGGCTCTGGGGCTCTGATCGGTCAGCGTGCAGCTTGAGATCCATCAGCCCACTGAGACCCAACAGGCCCCGAGCTCCTAGTTCTCAGTTTGAAACACAGTAAACAGATTTGAGTGCACTGACACCAAGTTCTTGGAAAAAATGGGGTCAACAAATGTTCCAAAATCAGTGCAATTTTATAAGTATATTATTTTGACTTTGGCTACTTATAGCCAAAATATTTTAGAGCCCACAAAAATGGACACTACCTTTCCAAAGTTTGAGGTTTGAGAAGCAATCAAAATGAACAACAGAGCAATAATATACAAGTGCCATATTAGTATATTATTACAGTGTTACATTTAAATTTCACAAAGAAACGTGTAGCATTTTGTCCAAGCAATAATAAAAGGACGCATAAAATTTATAATTAGTTTTAAATCGCAACAAAAAAAATTGAGTGAATCGTTACATCCCAATTTTCAACATTGATAAGAATAGGAAATGGTTTTTTGAGCTCCAAATCAACAGATTACAATGAATCCTGAAGGATCATATGAAACTGAAGACTGTAGTAATGTTGCTGAAAATTCAATTTTGCCATCACAGGAATAAATTATATTATAAAAAAAAAAAAAAATAAAAAAAAAAAAAACCTTTTAAATTGCAATTTTATTTTACAAATATTTCTGTGTCTGTTTTTATTTATTTTTTTATCAAATTAATCTAGCTTTTGTGAGCATAAGAGACAACCTTTAAAACCCAACCTTTGAAACGGTAGTGTATATCCTTAAAAAAAAAATGTTCAGGGACCTTGACAGAATCATAACAGCATCTGCTTCTTCTAATATTACATTATACTACATCAGGTGACAGCAGTTGACCTTTTTATTTGATTTGTGCGCTTTTATGTTTGTAGTTATATGACAAAAACCAGACAGGAAGTAAATGGACTGGTGGGATTAGGGAATAATCTGAGGCGCTCACATTATTATATGCATTCAATAATTTATTTACCTACAATTCTAAAAAATCTAATTTATGGTCATCATCACCTTCAGGAAGGGCGTTGCTCATGCTCAGGACCGTCATCAGGTTATTCACATCGCTGTTGATGCTCTGTGCGACTCCAGGGTACTGCAGAAACCAAGAGTAGGTTACAATGGGCTCAGATAGCGTCACACAGTAGCAGTTCATTTCATAAACCAAAACAAGTTCAAACCAGTAAGAACACGGACAACAAATTCAATGCAAAACACCTCCAGCAAAACAGCCTTGAACTTGCTGAGCGTATACTGGTGGACTAGTTTATTTCAGAACATTTCAAAACTGTTTGTTTTACTAAAATAAGAGACATCCAGATTCAGGTCATCTAATCATAAACATTCAGATCGATTTTGTTTGCCAAAGCAGTTAGCCTTAGGACTACAAGCAGTTGGTGCGCCGAATTAACTAATTTAATTTGACTGTTAAAAATGCATTTTACAGTACAGGTGCATAATAGGAGGAAAGATTTGTTTGTGGCTTTGGTGTGGAATGCACCAACACAAGCGCAGTCTTGTACAGTACTGCTGCTATTGCTAATGCTAACAAAGAAATCACGCTCCTCTGAAAGATGGGATTACTGTAAATTTATATGTTGCATGTAACAAATTTATGTAAATATAATCAAACTTACTTCTTCATTTAAAAAAAGTATTATTTCTCTATTAAAAAAAGAAAATACAAATAGGTTATGAATAAAATCACCTTTGATTGACCAATGACTATCAGCTGCAAAAAGATAAAATCATTTTATCTTGTGTTGCATCCTGTTAAAATGAACAGTAAACTCACTTTAAAGCATTACTGATCGTCAGGACCACTCTTTAACAATAAAGCTGCTTAAAAGCTTCTTCACAGCGATGCCATAGAAGCCCCATTTTTGGTTCCACAAAGAACCAAAAGGTTCTCCAAAGGTTCTTTAAAGAACCATCTCTTTCTTCCCTTTTTATAACCTGAAGATTATTAATTCACTACAAAAAACCTTTTGTGAAACAGAAAGGTTCTTCAGATGTTAAAGTTTCTTAAATGGAACCATTTAGACAAAAAAGGTTCTTCTATGGCATCGTGAAGAACCTTTTTTTTTTCTTTCCTTTTTTAATAGTACTTCAGTCTGAAACCAACCTGGATTTTCATGGCGACCTCTCGACCGTCTTTCATCTTGGCCAGATGGACCTGACCAATAGAGGCAGCAGCAAAGGGTCTTTCCTCAAAAACATCTAGTTTATCCCTCCAGTTTGGGCCCAGGTCATTGTTCAGGGCTTTCTGCACAGATCAAAAGCAAGAGTGTATTTTTTTTCTTCTTGAACGTTGAAATATTTTGTAGTTTAAGTAGATGGGCTTAAGTAGATACCATCATCTGTTTGATGGGCATGAAGTCAGCACTCTGACGCACACGTTCAAAGATCTTGGCCAGCTGTGGGTTGATGAATGCATCATCTGAAATATTAAACACACATCCAGTGTTGGTATAGTACAGTGCTATTCATCAGCAAATGCCAAATGAAAATGATGGCCCAGTTTAAAGCTGGTATTATCATCATTCATGGGTGATCTGATCACAAGTGTAGAATTTAACATTTCTATATACTTTAAAAACAATTTATTCTTGTAATGTCAAAGCATATTTTTCAGTGTAACAGGATTCTACAAAATCATGACTGACCTGTGATATAAACAGGTTAAATATGATAAACATAAACATGGTATAACCACTGTAAAGAATGGCTTATTGCTTTATTTTTGTGCAAAGTTTCACTGATAGGCGAGTAGGTGTCCCTGTGAGTAGCTGTTGTTTAGGACACATTGGTGTTTGCACAACAAGTGTGATGTGGTCAGATGCTTTCCTAAGCTATGAATGTGTTTGAATGATTGGACCACATTGTATTTTGTGCTTAGTGTGTGAGAGCACTAAATAAATTGCCAGTACATCGTGACACTTTCCCTTCAGCTTTGTCATGTCTTGAGGGGCGATTGTGTGTGCTGTACTTTCATTCTTCCTCAAGTGTAGGGTAAAGGTCACGTTTCTGGCATAGCTGTGGGCTTATTTTGAGCCTTGCCAATGCCAGCGCTGTCGCTGTCTTTCACTGGCAGTCGTAGGGATCTGCAGCTGACAAAATACTGCCTACAGTGGTTAAAGCAAAAAAAAAAAAAAAAAAACTAATTCCTGAGCCTGAACTTTTTCTGGGGGCGGGGCAGCACATGCAAAACATGCAATGATTGTAACAACTTTAACATTTGAAAGGATACTATGGCAAAGTTATTGCTTTCTTTATTCAAACAGATTTTCTTTTTCATTAATATATGGTTGACCTGAAGAATGAAAGTTGTATCATACACTTGGAAAATTAAGAGCTATATCACTGCTAATCAACACTAGGGGTGTGACAATAGACTTAGCTCACGAGATGAGACAAAATACAGATACTTGGGTGACTAAACTGTGACAATATTTTAATACTATTTTTAAGAAATTTTCAATGACAAAAAAGTTGTCTTTTAATTACAAAAAGTAAAACAATGCAGTTGTTTTTAGAAATATTTTAACTAATCTAGGGCTGTAACTAACGATTATTTTGGTAATCAAGTAATCTACTGATTATTTTGACAACTGAGTAATCTGATATTCCTAGTAACACAAACAGACCCAAGTGAAATCCAGGCTTTAGTATGAATATTTATATATAAACTAACAATGAGGCAATAATAGTTGGCTCAAATAAAAGTATCAAAACCAAGAAATTGTACTGAACAACACTTAAAATACATGATGTAATTTGCTTATACATAGTATGAACATAACCAATTTATAAGCACATTATGTATCAAAACCTATACCTGCAGAGGGCACCAACGGCCTGATGACATTTCACCTTACAGCGTGATTAAACAAGGTTTAAATCTATTACATTGTAATATTTGGCCACATGCAGAAACTTTTATTTTGAATTCGTGTAGTACAATAAATGGCATATTTATTCACAGGTCAATGTATTCTCCCGTGTTGGCAAAGGTTCATAAATGATTTATGTAACAAATCCACGCTGTTTTTCCAGATGAACGTTAATTCAAATTCACTGAAACTACAGTGGAAGAGTTTGGCCCCTTTCATACATACAGTCTTCACTGGTAAATTATTATAATAGATCATGTGTGAACAGGACCTTTTTAAAAATCTCGGTACATTTGTTCTGGCAATCATATGGTTCTTACTGAGATGGCATGATTACTGAGCTGTTTACTTAGATGGACATCTTTGACAATTGCCTCTCACATCTTTTTGTCGCGCTTCTCCATTCATCAGGGCTGCGACTCTGCAATTGGATCCGATTACACACGTCTCATGTTTATAAAAACAAAAACATTCTGATTGGCTAGTAATGTTAGTTTAGTTGAGAGTGAAAGCTGTGCACCTCTCATACCACTGGTAGGCGAACTCATGGACTAGTGATATTAAATCAACAAATAATATATTATATATATATATTATTATTTTTTTTTTTCGCAGGCAAACGCTGCATGCTGGAAATACGGCACAGTGCCGGAAAACTTTAAAGTAAAACGCCACGGTCTTTTCATATTCCACATTGTTCTTCCGTTAACTTTGACGAGTTGATACATACCTCTCCCGTCTCAGTGTGCACTCTCAATCACTGTAGCACACGGCGGCACTATGCTGGCGTTTATCTTAGTAACATTCAATCCTCAAGATCCAAACATGGATGAATTTAGAAGCCACCAAACACTTCCATGTTTTCCCTATTTAAAGAAGGTTACGAGTCGTTACACAAATAAGTAAGTGTGGTGTCACAAAATAAACAGTGGTGATTTCCTAAGCTGATAAAAATGATAACCAATGTATGGCGGAGCAGCACTTCGAACTCGGCGTGGTAATCAATACAGCGATTGAGACGGGAGAGGTACATATCAACTCATCTAAGTTTAGGGAAGAACATAGTGGAATACGGAAAAATTTTTCTTTAAGCCCTGTTCCTATCTTGATGAGAATAATGCGGTGCATCATTGAGATCATCGTAGCAGCCGAGGTTTGGAAATGTCATGCAGGGAGGCTACAATAAATTATGCGCTGCATTCTTGATCGGGTGACACAGCTGCTTTGGTTCTTGCTTTCAAACACACACTAATGCACACAGAGCAGGGAAGAATGACCTCACATGCTTACCAGAAATAATCATCATATTTGCACAGAGAAGAGAGCCATTTGTGTCACAGAAGTCAGGCAATGTTTGAGTTACTAGTCAATGCAGATAGAAGTGGATTCAAGGATGTGAGGCAATGACTTTTCAAGAGTTATGAACTGGAAAGCAAATCGTTTCTGTTATTTACAATACTAGTTCCTACTTAGTTTGGGGTCAGTCAGATTTGTAAATGTTTTTGAAAGAGATCTCTTGTGAGTTGCATTTGATCGAAAATACAGTAAAACAAGTTTGTAAAATACTGATATATATAAAATAACTGTTAATATACTTAATACAATTTCCTGTGACTGGAAGGCTGACTTTTCAGCAGCCATTACTGCTGTCTTCAGTCTCCCGCAATCCTTCAGAAAACGTTGATTCATATTCCATGCTGCTCAAGAAATATTTTTGTCTTAGTAATCTTTTCACTGCTCACCTGATTAGAACATGGAGTAAGCGTTTAGATTAAAGATCAATAAGAAATATGAGAACAAATTCATTCAAGTGTGTCCTGACTGGTAGTATCGGAGACCCTGAACAGTCAGCAAGAAGAAAAAGTTAGCATCCATTTTCCACCGCTGTGTGGAAAATAACGAAATGAAGGACACATGAGGTTATTTTATCTTTAGACGTTTGCGCATCAGAGAGGAAATAAACCGCATCTCCAATTTCTCTGCACCTTTCTGTAAGAGGATTACAGTCACTCATGTCATCAGCCTGTAAAACTGAAACAGGCCTCGATCACGTACCAGTCTAACTTGAGAGCGGCCGTGACTTACAAACATCCCAACACTGGAAGCAACCGTGCATTATGAATACGATCAGTCATGGAGGACGCCTCAGTGGCCCCAATAAATGCTTGAGGAGTGACCTGGTCTAATGTGGTGACTTGTTATATGTAGTACAAACAGCATTCTCTTACCTTGAATACTGAGCATCTGGCCGAGCTTGAGGGCCGCCCCACGCACTTTACACAACGTCCTGACAATACGCTCAGCGTTGGCCTCTGAAAGGAAGGGGCTGCTGTCCAAAACGGCCTTCTTGTCACCTATGTGAATTTATAAGTCTGTTAACATTCTGGACTGATAATACAGCTTAAAGGAATTGTTCACCCCAAAAATGAAAGTGTTCTGACCCTCAGACCATTCAAAACGTAGAGGAGTTTGGAGTAATTTATCACTTGCTCACCAACAGATCCTCTGCAGTGAATGGGTGCCATCAGAATTAATTTAAAACAGCTAATAAAGATGTCACAATCCACAAGTTATCCACATGACTCTAGTCCATCACTTAACATCTTGTGAAGTAAAGAAAATATATATAGGTTTGTAAAAAAAATCTATCATTAAGGCTTTTTAACTTTATCTACCAACATATTTGATTAGAACGGATTTGGACTCTTAAGTTGTAAAAGGTATATTTGATTGTGCATATTTCACTCCTGATTCAGACGAGACTACCAATTTTATTGGTGGAATATTATGGAGATTTTTTAGCCTGAAGCAATGTTTTGAACTTAAAAACTTCTTGATGGATTGGTTTCATTACAAACATGTAGGACTGGATTCATGTAGAATACTTTTATTATTGTGAGGTTATTATCAGCTGTTTTGGATGAAAAAACACATTAATCTTGGACAGCCTTAGGGTGTATATTTTTGATAATATATGAATAAATAATATTGATAATATGATAAATAATATTCAGCACATTAATACCTAATGGGACAAATGGACCCATGTTTTTTTTATACAGAGGTCCAAAATTCTTAAACATTGGATGTGCGAAAAAAGAAAAAGAAAATCTGTGCTGCTAAAAACGGTTTGTCCATGTAAACAAACCCCCACAAACTGTTGGATCAGGGTCTTCATTATCTCTGTGAGGACATTAGAGCTATTCCTGGATGTGATGAGGTCAAAGGTAATCATTATCCAGCATGTCGGATGTCCACATAGATACGATCTAGTTACAGACCACTGTCCTCAGAACACATTTGTACTCTCAGTTCCTATATGCAGTCAAACAGTCATAATGCAACTCCATAGACCGCTAAATATCTGCAAATAGGCAGTTTTACAGGAATCTAGTATTCTCTTAATGTGATGAACAAAGCGTTGAGCCTTTAGTTGCAAGCAAGACAACAATAAAATAAATCAACTGGATTTTGGAATATTTATTTTGCAACCCAATACTCAAGATTAGTGCATTAAAGTCATTAAAAAAAAATCTTAAATTGTTATTACAGGTCTCAAGTCAAAGACTTTGTATTTTAATTAACAAAAAACATGAAACAAAGTAATAAGTGGTTCATTCGGAGCATAATGCATTTAAAGTCAACATACCTAAATACTTAAAATAAATAAAGCATTAAAAAAAATCTAACGAAAGACGAAAATATAAAATTAAATGTTTGCATTCATAACCCTTCATTCAAAAAAAAAAAAAAAGAAAAAAAAGAAGAATGTTTGTGTTAGTAATATTAAATTAAAATTTAATAACTTTCATCATCTTCAAAATGACAGTATGCTTAACACGCAAAACAACTGTTGCAGTGTGTATGTCCGAGTAAAGCTCTCTGTGGCATAAGAAGATTTGAAGTTGAGCTGAGAGATCCTGGATGAATATTTACATGCACTAGCACTTAACAAGGTTAAACATTTCAAGAATGAGAGAAACTTAAGAAGAGTACATTTCAATAATATATTAGCATTTTTCATACCAATTACACCGATGCATGGATATAAATATTTTATGATCTGTGCTGCAAAAACGACTCTTCATTAAAACTACCTCTCAGCCTTGACAGCAGGCTAATTTAAGTGCACTTTAGATCAGGAAACTCGGTCAATGTTACAGTGTATTTTATACATTGTGACCAATTAAAGCAAACACAGACACTCAAAAAAGCAATGTTGCTCCCCGTCTAAGAGTAAAGAATAGCATATGCACGCTAGATTTTCAGTACTGTTTGTACTGAGAGGACGAAAAAAGGAAAGCTCTTTTCATTGCTACAAATTATACACATTGGTTAAGATCAGGGTTGTTGTGGTTTCTTGTGGGTAGTGCACATGTGTTTATGTGTGGATGACTTGAGTTTAAAAACCCACAACCTCCTTCCTATTCTTTCATGTCTCCTCCCTCACTATCTCTCGGTTAATGAAATGGTTTAAAGTCCAAAAACAAACAAAGAGAGAAAACTCTAATTGCATGCAATTTATCACTTCTAATCATACCATGCCTGATAGCATGTCAATAATCAATAAAATATTCTAACTAGTAATTAGCTATACATTGTAAAGATCAAAATTGTAACTGTACAGTTCAGTTCTAGTAGATAATGCAATTGTCTTACCATTCTTCTCCTCTGATCTTAAGCTTTTCTTTGCCACTTCCGCCAAAGCTCCAATACCCAAACCCACAGCAAGACCTGCAAGGGATTAGAAAACATAAAAGGAAATGGTCCATAAATCAACAGAAGTTAAAATACATAAACAATCATTATCACACACCTCTAATCAGCACTTCCACCTTGTAAACAAAACATTAAAAAGTTGTTTCTCTTAGACTGACAACAACACTGGAGCTGTATTAGGTCTTGACAAAAGGAAACACCAAAATAGCATTTCTGAACCACTGTGGTCAGCACATTTGCTGTGGCAGAGCGGAGAACCTATAACAAGTTTTGGTGCAGTCTTCAATAGTTATGTAATTTTCTGATTACCCAACACTCCCGCTCTTGAGAAATTTAGGAGGAGCTTCCTAAATTGGTTGTAAATGAAGCGGTGGAACTAAACCTCAGTGTAAACCTGCAAGAAATGTGACCGACATGTTTTCACCCTGGTGTTTGTTTTCCAGATGTCTTAACACACCTTAAAGAAACACGTGCAGTTTTGACACCAGCTCTTATCCCGTTAAAGTTTTCCATTAAGACTGCTGGGGAAGTTCTAGGTCACTTGTGGTTGATGATTAAACAGGTTCCTGTTATTATGTCCCTTTATGCCTGCAGGAGTTTAAGGACTTGAGGTTAAAACAAGGGGCCATGCCAGGCTGTTCAAACACTGCAACATCTGAAGAACTGTATTATAGAGATACAAAACATTTGCGTTCCATTGCACACAGATAGGCTGATCCATTTGTTTACCCAAACCAGTAAGATTTTTTATTTTTATTTATGATAAAATTATTGCAGCTTTGGTGAGCAAAAAAGCATTAACCAATCTTACCAACCCAAAACATTTATAGCTACTTATTTAAAATTCATAAATGGACTAATATGTGCACATATTGTCATAGCAGGGCTCTTTTTTTTTGCACCCTGGAACAAAATGGCTAAGATGCCTTTCAGAAAGCCTGATAGCATGACCATGGACACTACGGGCCCAAGTCTCATGTTACAAAAACAGATAGGTATGCTTCTCAACCTACTGTAAACAAAATGAACAAGCTGCTTAAAGACAGTTGTAATGGCACTGATTTAAAGGCTATCTACAGTCACTAAAATTGAGATGAAGAACACAGCCACATGAAGCCTGCCAAAGTGATGCATACTATTCTTGGATGCAGTTAATCACTATTTTTAACTATCCAGCGAGAGAGTTAGAGGAATGAAGCCAGAGAGTATGGCTGAACTGGATAGCTCATGTCCAGGAGCGAGGTCAAGGTGAAGACAGAGGTCAGACACAACAATTAAACCATTTTAAATGCGAAAACTACATAAAAAAAAAAAAAAAATCACAATTTTCAAACATAAAACGAACACAAAAGAAGAAATTTTGAAGAATGTAACCAAATAGTTTCTAGTTGCCAATGATTTCCGTAGTAACTTTTTTATACTACAGAAGTCAATGGGGACCAACAACTGTTTGGTTACCCACGTTCTTCAAAATATCATCTTTTGTGTTCAACAAAACAAAATACCTCCTACAGGTTTAGACCAGCTTAAGAGTGAGTAAATCAAAAAATGAAGGATGAGTGTCGAGTGAGTAATTTAAAAATAATGATAATCAAATAAAAATATTTTGTTAAATAACAACAATATAAAAAATTTAACAAATTCAACAGATCTAAACATTACATTGTAAATTGTTAAATATTCAATTATTAATTACCACTGATAGTTAACATTTTCTATAATTTATTATCACTCCTGCTGCTGTTAATAACAACAACATTTAAAGGAGCAATGTTAATTAAACATTTGGTTTATTATTTAATAATGTTATAATGTTTATGCCTTAGACACTTTATAATATTAACACACTCTTGAAAGCTGGATGCCACATAAGTCATCTCGAACAGACTCAGTATCTTTGATCCCTAGAAGACATAAACACCTGTCAACACATTCCCCTTATAAATTCACACAATCCCATAATGCTTCAGTGGTTCAGAGATTGCTGAATGCAAGAACCCTTTCATATTTACAGGTTATTGCAAGTATACACATACGGGCTTGTAGTAAACAGGTGTCCAAAGATGTTTTCTTGTAACGGCAGCAGATAAGAGATAACAAACACTTCAACAAATCACCCAGCATTCACACATACACCAACAACAGATGAGACCAGATATATAACGTCTAGGAAAACTAGCATGCAGCGAAACAGCTACTGTGACCACCAGTGTTTAATTTTCCCATGTGACAGCTCTTTTCACTGCAAACCCTCAGCTTTATCCATCCATTCGCTGCCTGCAACTCTATTCAGCACTAGTCCTCTGAGAAATCACTGATAGACTGCCATTTGAAGAACAAAAGCAGGTAAAGTTACACACCAGAATGGGACACTCTATCTCAGGGGAAACAGGTGATGCACATTCCCAGACCGGTTAAGCTCTGTCCCATAA
The DNA here is from genome assembly GCF_003368295.1 of Carassius auratus. NCBI lineage: Eukaryota > Metazoa > Chordata > Actinopteri > Cypriniformes > Cyprinidae > Carassius > Carassius auratus. Next base: position 801,183 of record NC_039262.1, on the reverse strand, counting down.
TCCAATGCAGGGACATCCACAGTCTATGATATTACTGGTTAAAATGCAGATTAACCTTGAGCCCACAATCCGGCTCTGACATACTGTGTGAGGAGAGACACGCAGCTCTTGAACAGGCCTTAGTTTAGACGATGAATAACAACAATACCAGAAAGGACAGCAACCTGGAAAGCCAAATATACCAACCCCAAAAAAGGTTTTTCAGAATTAGACAACACATAGTCAGTCTATCTGAAATATTTAGTGGCAACACAGGCTGTGCTAAATCTGAAGTGGACTTTTGGTCTTGGCTTGTGGGTTTGAATGCATCATGAAAAAGCAAAGGTTTTCTGTTACCAATGGTATTGTAGAAATGCCCTAATTACTGTAATCCATGCTTAATTTATTCATCTAATGAAAGAGCCCAGTAACAAGAGAGTTAGTAAGTGTAAAATATTCAGCTAGCCATGTGATCTTAATATGTCTGCTCACATAATGGTCAGTAAGATTTTTAAGATTTGAAATTTAGGGGATATTTCACCCCAAAATGAGTTACAGTTATATACATAATTGTTTCACGTACAATTATATACAACTATAGTACGTCTATTTTCCCTATTTTTAAACTGGAGATGCAAATAATCTAATAATAAATAGACATACTTATGTATTCATACATAAGAATACATTTTACACAATTATTTTATAAAATTCACTTTATTAACAGCAGACAATCATGTAACTGGCCACGTTCATAATTCTCCACTGTGAATAAATCACCATCTGAATGGTGCCATGTAAATTCATTTTTTTTACAGACGTCCACATGAGAAACAATTAACGTCGAATCGGGCTTATGATGTTCACTTAAACTTTCTATTCATCATCATCAAAAAAAAAAAAAAAAAGAAAGAAAAAAATATATAAGTTTCCACAAAAATATTAAGCAGCATAATGGTTTCCAACATTGATAATATTGTTATTGAGCACTAAATCAGCATATTTGAATGATCTCTTAATGATCATGTGACGCTGGACTGGAGTAATGGCTGCTGAAAATACAGCTTTGCCATCACAGGAATAAATTACATTTTAAATATATTTAAATTGAAAAAGTCATCTTAAATTGTAATTATATTTTTACATTATTATTGTTTTACTGAATTTGCACAAATAATGCAGCCTTGGTCAGCACAGATGACTTCTTTGAAAAACATTTTAAAATGACCTTATCAGCCCTAAAAGTTTAAACCGCACTGTACACATATACACATAAATATATAATAATTTTAGTAATCTTACCTCCAAAATTTGCTAGTCTCCCAAGCCGTGTGACTGGTACCTTTCGCTCTCTTGCTCTTTCACTAAGCTATTGAAAGAAGAGACACAATGTTGACAGTTTTAGAGAACCAGATGCATTATGTGCTTCCAATTACAAAATATGCCTTTTTAAAAGTACTATTTTCTTAACTCAAAATTATTATAAATTCTGTGATTTCTTTGATGCTACTAAGACAACATGAAATCAAAAGTGGTGTTTAGTTGTCATAATGTATGTGTTAGCGTACTCTTATAACAAACTTTTACCGATACATATAGTGCCGTGAAAAGGTTTTTGCCCGCTTCCTGTTTTTGTTTTGTTTTGTTTTTTGCATATGTCACACTTAAAATATTCAGTTTTGAGATTAATTTAAAATATTCAGTCAAAATGCAGTTTTGAAGTGATGATATCATGTATTAAGGAAAAAAGCTGTCCAAACCTGCCTGGTAGCTATGTGAAAGTAATCTCACCCTTTATTTAATAACTAGTTGTGCCACCCTTGGCAGCAACAACTGCAATCAAGCGTTCGCAATAACAGAGTCTTTCACATCACTGTGGAGGAATTTTGGTCCACTCTTCTTTGCCATATTGTTTTAATTCAGCCACACTGGAGGGTTTGAGCATGAAAGGATTGTTTAAGGTCATGCCAGAGCATCTCAATCAGATTTAAGTCTGGACTTTGACTTGGTCACTCCAAAGCCTTCATTTTGTTTTTCTTGAGCCATTCAAAGGTGAACTTCCTGATGCGTTTAGGATCATTTGAGCTTGGTCACAAACTGATGGCCGGACATTCTCCTTCAGGATTTTCTGATAGAGTGCAGAAATTCATGGATCCATCAATTTTGGCAAAGCAGTCCAGGACCATCACACTACCACCACTATATCTGACTGTTGGTATGGTGTTCTTTTAATGAAATGCTGTGTTGGTTTTATGCCAGATTTAATGGGACACACACCTTCCAAAAAGTTCAGCTTTTGTCGCATCAGCCCACAGAATATTTAGCCAAAAATCTTGGCAAAAAAAGGCAAATGTAAGACGAGCCTTTGTGTTCTTTTTGATTAGCAGTGGCTTTTGACTTGGAACTCTCCCGTGGATGCCATTTTTGCCCAGTCTCTTTCTTATTGTTGAATCATGAACACTGATCTTAATTGAGGCAAGTGAGGCCTGCAGTTCTTTAGATGTTTTTCTGGGTTCTTTCATGACCCCCTGGAAGAGTCGTTATGGCGCTCTTACAATAATTTTGGTTGGCTGGCCACTCCTGCCAATATAAAACCCTTTCCAGACTGAAACATATCAAATATTTTCTCACCTGTTCTTTAATTTCTTTAGATCGCGGCATGATGTGTTGCTCTTTAAGCATGCTTCACTTTGTCAGACAGGTTCTATTTCAGTGATTTCTTGATTCAACAGGGCTGGTAGTAATCAGCTTTTTTCCCTCCATAAATGAAATCATCATTTAAAAACTACACTTTGTATTCACTTCAATTATCTTTGTGTAATATTAAAATTGGTTTGATGTTCTCAATTGTTTAAAATGTAACAAAAATATGAAAAAAATGGAAGGGGGCAAAAAACTTTTCACAGCATTGTATATTTAAAATGTACAGACTCTCTTTTCTGGCATAACATACCTAAAAATATTGATGGCTCATCATGCACCACACAAAATGTTTGTCTAATAAAGCTACCTAACCTGATATTGTCCTAACTAAATAATAATAATAATAATTAAAAAAAAAAATATCCTCCCAAGTAGTTTTTTTTTTTTTTTTGCAGCAAACTGCAAACACATTTTATTGGGTCTTCAATAACATCCAAAGAAATTATTTATAGATAAAGCCTAGGTGTATATAGGTTATATCTGCAATCAACTGTTAACTTTAGGGGTAACAAACAAGTTGCATTGCCACTATTATTATCCTCTGTACTGCATGACATATATAGATGGAACAAATGTCTAGTTATTCATGGGTGAAGAAGGATTGGAAAAGGTCGCCTGTACCATTTGTTTGTGTGGTTTGGAGCCGTTTCGCTTCGCCTCCCTGGCTTTTTCTATGTCTTCAGCTGTGATGCCTCCCACAGAAGAGTGGTCCTGGTGATAGGACCGCGTATGTCCAGTAAACTGGCTTGTAGGATCCTTGTAGCCTTCGAACAGCTTAGACTTTCCTGAGGCCTTACTGTATGTGTGCGCAGCACCTGTGTTAGAGTCCCTGAAAACTGAATCACTGTCCAAATCTCTCTGTGCTGTGCTCGCAAAGTCCTCCTCTGAAGCTGTGAAGTCATACTTGGAGTCCATGTCTGTGTTTGAATCAGAAACACTCTCCTGACCACCTGTGAACTCCTAAAAAAAATAGATGAAGATATTTTAGCTATTTCATATGCTTCCCAACAGCTGAAATAAATGAATGTTAAAAATGAATGACAATGTCAATACAGGCATGTGACTATTAGACCCAAATTATACATTTCATAATAAGCAATGAGGAAAAGCATTTCTGATGTTTGATAAGGTTATTTTAAAACTATTTGAAATCCACAATCAGTTTCAGAGGCTTTGATAGCACAAATAGCTTGGTAGCACACACTGTGCTCCTAATGTGCTCTGAAGGCAGTAATCCAATCTCCAGGTAGGCCTAAATTTCATTTGCATAATTGTATTGTTTGAGTTATTATACCTTAGATGTGTTGTGGAGAACCATTATTATGCACACTGGATTAGACAAAACCATACTGGTGATTAATTGGGGAGTAACAGATGCATGTAGACGTAATACACCAAAGCAATGAGTCACAAAAGGCCTTGGTAAAAACAAAATGAAACCGCTTTGGGCGGCTTATTGCTGCTTATGCTGTTTTATTAAAGCCACACGATAAAGACTACTAATCTTCAGTGTGTAATAATATAATAATAAAAGACAAGGAAATAATTAATATTGAAGATATTGTTATAATTCATTGGTAAATGTTACCATTTATTATTATCATTCCAAGTAACCATTCCATGTGTTACTTTTTATTTATTTATATATTTAAGTGTGTTATGCTCACCAATGCTGCACTTATTTGATCAAAAATAAAAGTAAAAACGAATACCATGAAATGTTAAACATGTTAAACAATGTTATTTAGTCATATTTTGGCATATTGCAAAAGTGTTAATATATTTTAAAATGTACTTTACTCAGCAGCTATTATTCCTTAAGTGTCTTAAGTGTCACATGATCCTTCAGAATTCATTCTAACATGCTAATTTAATGCTCAAGAAACATTTCTTCTTATCAATGTTGAAAACAGTTACAATACATGATTTTTTCAAATCTCTTTAAAAAATAAAAGTTCAATAGAAGGGCGTTTTATAAAATATGTTTTTAACATTGTCATAATGCAATTTAAAAACAATTTAAAAAATCTATTTAATATAATTTAAATCTAATTTATAGTTGCTATAATAATTTTTTTATAACTATTCAATTCAAATTGTGACAATGGTGGACTGTTTACAGCAATACTTTGTAGCAACTCGTCTCATTATTACATTACACAATTTAACTGATCCATTGTCACAGGTACACTGACTATTATACAACATCCTCAAACATTTCTCATCCAATCAAAATGTATAGCCAGAGCTATCCGTTTTATAATGGAAATGAATACCATTTCTAGAGATACCCACCTGGATCTTCTGCATGGCCACGCTCATGCCCTGTTCAGCCGTCATTTGCATACTCTGGCTCACAGCTTGGAAGCCATTACTGCGCAGAGAGCCGGCCTGAGTCTCGATCACAGCCTGGCTGAGCTTGGCTAGGCCTCTCATCAGCAACAACATGTCTCCTGCCATGTTGGATCCTCTTCACACCTACTATACAGCAGAAAAGGAAGTGATTCAATACCTTCAACTGTTTTTAAGCTGACAAGGATGGTAGGAAACAGTCACACTGATTTTATGTAGTTCAAAAAAAAAAAAAAGGAATAAATGAATTCCTTAAATGAAACATTTGTTACTATGTTACAATCAGTTGGTAATACTATGGTACATACCATTGTTCTGAATGATTACCATAATGACATACAGTACCATGATATTTACATGATACTCTGAGGTATTTCAAAGAATATTATGGTGCTACTATAATAAATGTATTACGGTTTCAATAAAACAGAAACAGTTTAAATCTACCAGTACCATACATACAGAGAAAATATGACAAAAAATTAGGGCTGTGCGATTAATCGAAATTTGATAAATCGCGATTTGAGTGTGCGCGATTTCTAAATCGCTTTATAGCACGATTTTCCGTGACCCCGCCCTCTCGCAGTATGTTAACTGAACCAATCAGGATGCAGCGCGCCTAAGTGGAACGCGAGAACAGAGCAGACTGGTTCACCGTGCACGCACTAAACAGATGAGAACAGAAAAGGTTATAAATTGAAAGGTGCGAGAAGATTTAATATGATCTGAGCATGCGCATCTGGTTTTGTTAACAGAGCAAAGAAAATCTGCGTGCGAGCAGATAGATTCGTGCTCGCGCATGATTTTAATGTGCTTTCGCCTTACAATAATGCACTCTCGTTGATGCTTCTGAACCGCGTACACACTACTTACTGTATACGCACTGCAGATAGAGTACGTGTGACCCTTGGGCAATAAATATATTGGGCAAAACATATAACACCTGAGGCACCGCTACAATGAGCTTTATGACCAATGCATGGCAAAAAATAAATAAATAAATCCCTGAACACGGGTTTTATTTTATTTTTTATTATTCTTTTTTGCCATTTGTCTAGACATTTTGTTTGACATCTTTACTTCGTGATTATTTTGAATTATGTCTGTTCTAGAGACATGTTACAACTTTTTGATAAAGCTCTCATTGGTTTTCTTTTGGAAATATGTTTCAAATTTATACTGAATGCATTTATGACTGTAAAGCATGTCTGTAAGGTGTCAAATTCGTGATTAAAATCGAAATCGCAAAATTGATAAAAAATCGTGATAGGTTTTTTTTGTCCATATTGCACAGCCCTACAAAAAAAACAAACATTGCATTTCCGCAGTGTATTGGAAATAGATTGTGGTTATATTCAATATCATGGTTCAAATGTATAAAAAAAGTTGTTGTTTTTTTTGTTAGTGCAGAGACACCAAAGCAATGTAGTGTGGAGTCTAACATGCAAGCATAAACATTAATAAAATGTATAATAATGCGTTGTACATCTTTATATATTTAGGGTGACTCATGTTGTCTCTTTAAATCAACACCAAAGTGTCATCAGACATCAACAAAACAGCTGTTATCACAGTTCTTGGCAGCTCTATCAAAGGTTAAACGTTTTCACGATGAGACAAGTGTCAAAGCCTTTAGCCAATGAGACATTGAACCAATCACAAGAAGCATATGAAGAGCTATGAACTTGCGATTCAGTCTGAGCGCCCTTTTAAAACTTCATGATAAATGGGTTATTTTGTATTCTGTCAGCTCCCCACTATAAAACGCTCTTTACTTTCACAGCAGAGTGGAAAACACAAGTGGTTTTGCTCCAGTAAACTCTGAGGCTTCGGAGCGCAGACACAAATAAGCTTAAGTGAGGGGAGGGGTTGGATGAGAGCTTGACTCTCCTGTAAATAAAGAGCTTTAAACTTGGCCCCTTTCCTGAGGGAAAGGTTTGCCTACAAGAAGAAAGCTCTCAAACAGACCTTGAGCAACTTGGCAGGTTATAAACACACCTTGTGTGTGAAAACAGGTCAAATTTCAGTGTTCCGTAACATTGTAGTCGAATACCTAATTCTGCGATGAGTGATTACCCTCAACAGGCAACAGGAAGACAAGACATAAAAAAACAAGGAAGTATTCAGTTTTCATTTCAAATACAGTTTGGATATCCACAATTAACATGATTTTGGGTTCTTAACAATATATGCACATGGACAATCGCAATAAAAACATGGCTCTCGAAAGCACAACACTAACTGTTTGCTTCAGTCTTTTTACAACGTAAATATGGATTAGCATTAGCAAATATGTTGAAATTCATGATAAACAAAGCATTCCAAATGAACAACTTTTTCCATTTGGTCACTCTCACGTTCACTGATGTTGGCCCTGGGCGTAAATATGTTCAAAAATGTGTATGTTTTGTAGCCTAATCTAGTAAACTAGGTATGGTTTTGCAATACACCAGCATACTTTTACACCTGAGAGAGGCCACACATGCCTGGACATATCTGCATATTTGCAACAGAGACATTTAGCAGGTCAAACTGACAATGCTTATTGCAAACACTAAAACCTCTCTGTTGGTTAACAAAGTTTTAGAGACCCACTGTGACACAACTGCAACATTAAGTGTGCTATGCACGAAGATTTATTTGATTAAAAACAGTAGTATTGTAAAATATTATTATAATTTTAAATTAGTATTTAAATGGCATACATTTTTATTTTATATTAATAATATTTAAATACATTTTATATTTTAATATTTCAAAATATAATTTATTCTTGTGATGGCAAAGTTCACAAGAAATGCATTTATGTCAAACAGAAATATTTTGTAACCTTTACGGTCAATTTTAATCAATTTCATGCATCCTTGCTTAATAAAAGTCTCAAATTCTTGGAAAAAAAATCTTTCTGACAACTTTTGACCATACTAACATAAATAAGAAACTTGTGTGTCTTGTATAGCCTGTAAATCTTGATTTAATGATCCCACAGAAATGCAAAAGTAGGCTTTTGTTTTTATTTATGTTCATCGCATTCAGTAAATTATTTTCAGCTTAGCCAATTGAATTTTATAAAGCACGAGAGGACTGAACATACTCAAGTTTCAGCCTTTTCACTTTTTGGAAAGGCTCACAGAGGTCAGTTAGCCAGAGCTAGAGGTCCTCCATGTGTGTATTTTCGGGAACACTATGGGGGGGTTGGAGGTCAGTGAGATGTAGGAATATTCCAGGATCATAACCCTTCGGAGGCATGATTTAGACATATCCAAATCTCAATACATTGTTGCAATATGCCAAAATATGACTAAACAACATGACTTCTATAAACGCTGGTTTACACAACAATGTTTGATTAAATCAATGTTTGTGTTTAATAAAAATAAAAAAGCACACATTAAACAAAACTTTTGCAAAAAATTGATTACACCCACAATGCCTCAAATGTGCCTCAAAAAGTGTCCGACGATCTTTGCCCATCTCATATCTTTCAACTGTCAACACCCTCTTGTTTCCTTCACAGCCAAAACAAAGGCTGCTCCTCTCCAAAACAGGACAGGCCTCTTAATACATCACACACTGAGGTGTCAGACAGACAACCATGACACAAGCAACAAATGTCAGCCATTTTAGGACTCCCTCTTCTATTGCAAAGCAATCGCAGCTGTTATGTCATATAGAAGCGGAATATGAGTGATAAATACTGAAATATGCTTCGAGATGCAGGCCTTGTTGCAGGAAATCACCAAGAGGCCACGCTAGTATGAGTGAACCTAAACAACACATGCAAAACACAGCCAATCAGACAGTTAGTTAGGGGAAACACCCTTTTTCTTTCTGTTTGTATGGCTGTGGTCGGGTTGTGAGCAACTGAACTAAACACTGTGGCACATTGTTCCTAGTTAATAATATGCACACGGGAATGTTGACAAAATCATGACTGATAATCATACATAAATGTATGAATGCATCATTTCTATAAACACAAAATCAAATATAATGATAATGAATTTATGCTGAAATCCACTAATTAAGTATATTATAAATCTGCATTCATATTTTAAATTAAACAGACGTAAACAAGGCCCTCATTTACATAAATAAGCAATTTATTCAAATAAGCAATTATTTTATGACTTAATTGTCATCTGCCTGATGCATTAGCTGTGAAGCAATAATGCAAAATCAAAACAAGCCACATTAATTGTGCCCTTCAGTCAGGTCATATAAGTTAAAGTCTAGGTCGATGCTGACATATAGTATGCAAGCAGCTCTGCAAAAAAAAAAGATTAGAAACAAAGATTTGGCTTAAGGCTTATGGGTTTTGCAAAGAGGTGATCTCCACAACAGTTGCCTTTATTTCATTTAGTTAACACATAACACATTTCTGAGCTTGCTTTGTTTAACTGCAAAGAATGGCCTGCAAAAAAAGTAAAATAATAACAATAATAATAATATTTTATTAAGTTAGTATTGTAGTTTTATTTTCCTTTAACATGATCTAAACATTCCATGTAGTTGAGAAGCATACATTTTGTGAATGAAATTTTTTTTTTAATTAGAATTTTCAGGAAACATATCATTATTTAACTTATTTACTTCATTGGCAAATAGTATTTTGTTTGTTTGTTTTTGTAGTTTTAATCTTTTTAGAAGTCTGCTTATTCTTCAACTAGTTTGCAATAGAGTTAAAAAAAACTACTTAATTCAAGATGCATTTTCTTGCTTCTCAATCAAACGTTTAGATTAAAAACAAGACAAAATACTGATTTAAAAAAAAAAATCATTAAAAAAATCATGTATGTCATACAGTATCTCAACTTGTTTGAGCCAACGCTTAACTTACTGTTTTGCAAGATTTCTGGCACAAAATATCACCTGCAATCCTAAAGCATTAAAGAGGAAGGGAAAATATGTCGTGTAAACAGGCCTTGTGCTTTGACAGAGTTTTGCAATATTTATCAAATCAAAACTATACAATATTACTATATGCAGAAGTGCTTGGTTAAAGGAATATTTAAATGCTAAGTTGCTACATAATTTTCCAATGACCACGTAGACATAATCAAAACACACGCACAACGCACGTGTAACCTCACCAATTTATGCAAAAAAAATATTATAGAAGCATCCAGATCAAAACATGCAACAGACGACACGTGTGTTTTGCTCGTCTATTAGCCAGCGATCTAAAGTACACGTTACTCAAAAACAATCCGCTCTTTTCATTCCAGATTATCAATCAATTACTTAAATACAATGATATACGTTTCTTCACCCTAATAAATAAGATTCATTGGTACTTACCCCCAGAATTTGCAAATATGTGGCTGTGTTCAATGTCCAGCTCTGTTTTCACGCTGTATCTGCGTCCATGAGCTGAGAGCTGTTTACCCTTCTCAAGTTTGCTTGTCAAAGCTGTTTAGCCCCTCCTCTGATCGGCTGCTATTGGTTGCTCAGTAGTAGCGTCACAACAAAAAGGCGGTGCTTAAAAACTTGATCAGAGATTTTATTGGTTATTTTCTTTGTCACTCAACGAAAGTTGACCCTTTATATGTTGACGAAGGACAAACATTTTATATAACACGCTCAAAACGTGTGGACGTTTTAACAGTTATATTATGCGGTAGTAAACTAGCGCCTGATGCAAAACAATAGCAATGTTTCAGGAACAAAAATAATTAATTCATTTTGTCTATCTGATTCAATAACTGTTTTGATAGTTTTTTTTTATTGGTTATTCATAAGCAGATACATTACAAGTATTAAACCGATACCTACTGCAGTTTTGAACACGTTATAATGCTGCAATTCAACGCATGAAATACATTCAATTTCAAAACAACAGTATACCCATTTTGATTCTTTATTGCCATCTAGTGGTTTAAAATACCACAGCCACATGAGGGAAATCTTCAGTTGGCCTAAAAGCACACAGAGGTGATTGTTATTGCCCCAAAATAATTCACAGAAACTAAAAAGCGTGTATCTGAATGTAACAAAACATATACGAATCAATATATTTATACTGCCTCACAGGAAAAAAAGGGGGGGTCTCACACATATAATAACTAGCTATAATATAATATAATATAATGTAGTTGCATTTACTGTGGTTTACCACTAGGTGGAGCATATGTAATACATTTTGATTCTGTGATGGTAGTGAGATCAAATATTAGATTAATTTTCATTTGTTTATGTATTTAATTGATGAAGGCTATTGAATCTATAATCATTAACATGCTAAAATTATAAATAAGGCTGTGTTTTTCCCATAGTTTAGTCTACTGTTCCATGTTGCCTATATTGTGGTTGTCTGGCCTGCATGTTAAAAATTTTTTTTTAAAAGGACTTTAAACTTTATGAAACATAAACTTATCAAATATACTGTACAATATGTTGACATACAGTAAGCTACTGTGTAACTTGATACATCAAATATCCTCAAGTAATCTTAACAATCATGTTTTAATGCAGACGATCAGTCTGGGTGTTAACACTTATTTAGTTTAACGCTGGCATAGCAGACTTCTTCCTAACTAATTTGAAATTCATATATATGAACTCTACGATTGCACGGACATGACTTTATAGCAGCCACAGTTGATAGGGAAATGTTGGTGGAAATGAATTATGTTCTCATGTTGCCCATATCCTGAAACTTCGAAAGATCTCAGAGACAGCTTTGAAGAAAGGAATCTTGTTATTGAACATCGTCATGCAGCCCATCTCAGTCATAGAGGATGGAAAATTAATTTTCATACCACCTATCTGCAAGCCTGTCTCATTCAAATCAGAGTGGCCACTGAAGCATTATATTTTCCATCCACTTTACTGGTGAATATGACACACTTTCATGTGCTCGGTGGGGCTGGTCATAAGTGAATCGGAGAGAAAATCAGAGCGATGTAATCATACTGTACATTGGGAGCAGTATTAGGAATTGTTGTGGTAGGTGAACAATATATTAACAGGTCAGTTCCAGTTAAAGAACTGGCTTCATATCATAATTTCTGGCCTCTGACAGAGTCTAGGCCTGTTTTTAAGTTTTTTTTTTATGAGCATACATCAGAGAAGACATTCCCACTGAGCTACTGAGACCCTTCTTCTGCTAAGTTGGTGAGTCATTTAAACTACAAATACTGGTTGTTAAAATAATTTGTGGGTAACACTTAAAAAACAACTTTAATTAATAATATCAGCACATATAACTATATAATGCTTAATAGCGAGAATGCAAATATATTACGGATTAAGAACAACTAAACATATTCAATAAAGAACCAAATATTGAAAATGTAAGTAGAAGGAGAGCAAGAAATCTTTTGATGCATCTTTTGTTAAAACATGATGATACTCATATATTTATATATTTTTTTATAATAATAATTAATATTCTAAAGTGGGTATATAAGTTACTTATATAACACTTGTACCCAAATTAAAAATATGTTATATTAATAAAAATATATACACAGACAATTTTATTTTAGAAATAAAAATACACGAATTTACAAAAATATGAAAACATTAATACATTATAATACAATAATTATATATGTACAATACTTTTATTCGAAATTAATATTTGCATTATGTGTTTCACCTGAATATATATATATATATATAATTAGCATGTTGACAGTTACATTATATAAATTATGTATTTGTGTATTTTTACGTGTGTGTGCGTGCTTGTGTATATACTATACTATACTATACTATACTATACTACTATACTATACTATACTATACTACTATACTATACTATACTATACTATACTATACTATACTATACTATATATACACCTCAAGATAAAAACATACATACAGATTCAGTGAAGTGGGTGCAAACCTTTGTTTTGTCGATTTGTAACATACGTGTAAACAAAACAAGAAACCAAACAAACATCCATACTTTCCGCATTCTAGTAAATAAGGTAATAAATCAAATAGAGCTCTTCTGTTCTGAGACATCAAGCGTTGTTCTTCCCCTTGTGCTCAATGTGCGAAAGAGCTCAGGGAGGCTCTGCCTGTTCCGTTGAATTCAGACTCACTGTCATTTTAACTTCCTTCCTGCCTTTTGTACATTAAACAAACATACGGCTCTGACGCGAGGTGTCGAACAGCTCGTGTGATACACAGCAACACAGTTACATTGATTTAAATGGGCGAAATAACTCTTGGAATGTAACAGCAGCTGAGCAGTTCAAGTAATTATTCTGCTACGTGTTCCGAATCCACGAATCCGCGCTTCAGCGACAGTTTAAACAACAGCGTATGCAGCAAGGAGAGAGACTTGTAAGTAAGCATCCGACTCTGGTGGGACATGCTGTAAAAGTTTAGAAACATCTACATGAAGGAGGAGACCTAAAACAAGTCAGAATGAACCACCTGACTTAACGAAGTGTATTGAGAGTATTGCAGAGATCTGTAATAATGTAAGTGTTTTCTATTCGGGGTTTGTTATTAAGGGGTTGTAGAGACATCTTAAGTAGTGATGACAATACAATAGAAAGTGTATGTTTTGGGTACCGCTGTTCAGAAAACTGATTACAATACTATGGGAATATAGAAAAACTGCCCAGGATATACTAAATTTAAAGTGTGAATGTAAATGCATGTTTTCCACCTCTGCAAGAACTGTAATAAGGTTTTATTTAGAGCTTCAGTAGTTATCCATTTATGTTCTTATTTTGTACTTACATTATTTATTTATGTACTTGTATATTAGTTAACAAGTGATAGGCCTGCTCCCAATGGAATATAATTTTTCTTTGAATAAGAATGTGGCAAATGCTTTTATAGAGTTCATAAGAGAGTCGCCACGTGTTTTCCAGCTCATTCAAATTTAATGAATGCCAAAGAGTGGGCAGTTCAGTGAAGGGCTTTCATTGAGACGCTTAGAGCCTCACGAGACATTATTTTGAGTCATTTAGGTCATATTAGCCCTCTGTTGTGTTATGATCATTTTGTGATGATGAACGGCTTTTAGACATCACACTTGTTGTGAAACACAAACAGTGTGGTACACCAGTGACGTGGGATGTCTCAAGATGCATTTGAGTTGTCAGAGCAATAATAGATCATTAAAATCAGGGTGGTGGTTGGCTTAAAAGCGAGGAGGTGCATTCCAGCCTTGGACTCTCCTCCTCAAGTTAAAATGCAGGGCCATGTGACATTTATCTTGACTCTATGAAAGACATCGCTATTTAATCGAACAACCAAAATCATCCTGAAGAGGTGGATGTTTTAATTCACATATGGTTGCTGGAAGGTGAGCGTCTTGACATAGTGTTTAGGAAAATTATATATTTGCAACTAAACAGTTTCTATACACATATATTTTGCTGCTTTCTGTGGGTGTTGACACTTGGTTCATTTGCCTCAACTGCAAAAAATAATTAGTCCCAGTTGGAAAACTTACAGGAAATTGTTCTGGTTCATTATGAAATCATTTGCCTCTGAGTCTTTGAGTTAATCAAATTTCAATGCACCAGTTATACTAAACTTTTTCCCATGTCGTGGCTTAAATGCTGTAAATGGAAGGCAGCTAATGGATACCTCACTGACTGTTTTTCCTTAAAATGCTTTACATCAGCAGGGTTCAGGCCTCACTGTTAGCACAGTAAAAATATTTTTGGTATTAGAGAATTAATGTGCACCATTATCCTTTCGTTTACAGACTGGTAAATGTGATATAAGGGTTATGGTATTTGGAATATTTGTAAAATTTGTTTTGCATGAAGTTGTATTGTATTACACACCCTCAGTGATACTCTTTTCCAGGCGAAGACATAAAAGGTAATGTTATGTTGAAAGGTTATATTTGATCTGCTCTGTCTATGTTTCTGCAAATCTAAAAAAATTATTTTGTCTGACGCACTTAAAACTGTGGGTTGATGATATGTAGACTCCCCTGAGCGAATAAGCAGTGAGATTTAGTAAAGATTATTCAGACAAATAAATGAGTGAGTATTAGTTAGAAGGACAAGCAAAACTTGGTAAAACAATTGGCAGCGTCTCACTGCAGAAGCCCAACGGACACATCTTGATAGCAATCAAAACCAACGCAATTATAAAAATCTTTGGTGATCAGCAGAAGGCATTTACATGAGTCACATTTATTGTTTGTATTTCAGCAGAAGCGTTTAATGCAATTGAATATGACAACAGTGACCACAATAATCAGCACTTTTGCATTTCTAAAATGTCCTCACATTTTTATTTATTCAATCTTGCTTGTTATCATAGGCATCACACTCAGTGTTTTGCACAACAGTACGCAAACTGACTATTTAAACCATCTCTCTGTGCTTTGTTTCAGCACTCCGCTAAAGCATGGACAAGTAGTGGATATAATATGTGAATAAGGAAAGGAGTCTGGGATTGTATTTTATTCTACGTGTCAACTTTCCTTGGTTCCTCCTAACAATGGTTGGCTCCAAAGGCCAGTGGACTTTGGATGAGTAGACCTAAATGGGAGCAAAAACGGACAGAGTCAGCCTGCCACTATGGCAGCTTATGCTCTGAACAGCCTGATAATGATGAACCCCAACAACCTGACCAATAAGAGCAGCCCTCGGACAGGAAGGCCTGTGCTCCCAGTGCCCAGTCGTTCTACATTTAGCCCCGTGCTGGGGGGCAGCGGAGGTCCCTATAGCCCTGGCAGCCTGAGCCCTGGGTCACCGGGAAAATCTTTCGTCTTCCCAACAAGTACCAGTTCCAGCAGCCAAAGGTCACGTTCACCATGTCGACGGCCGGAATCGCTGGGCGTGCATGTGGGAAGTCGTGTGCGAAGACTGAGCGGGTCTGGCCTGGAGGAAGAACAGGAGAATGAAGAACGCCGTGCCGCTCAGCAACTCGAGCGCCACAAGGAACTGCAGAACGTGGAGGTGAACAAGAAGGTGGACCTGTTTGAAGCCCAAATATCGGCTCAGGCTCACAGCCGAGAGGCTAAACGAAGCCCACGGATTTCCAGAAAAACGCCCCTGAATTTTGCCCCTGTCCAACTTGCCAATCTCTCCTTAAACCCAGAGGAAACCCTTGTGAGGCTGAACAAGGATCACTCAACGGGGATCCCCAAAGAACTGCAAAATGGAAAGCGCTTCTCTGGCATGGAGGAGGGGTTGCAGATCAGCGGTGACAAGAAGAACGGGGCTGACCCAAATACGGAAGAGGGCGGCCCACTTGAGAGCACATCAGCACAAACTAAGAGCGAAGCTGACAGCTCTACCGACAATCACTCCAGGACTTCACCGGAGTCCAACAAGTGCTCAGCATCTTGGACTGAGACATGTTTAACAAAGGAGGGAGCTGAGCCAAAAGAAACCCAGGCAGAGCCCGACGGGGTCAGTATAGAGGTAGGCTCCATCCCCGCTGTCATTATTACGGACCACGGCATGGATTTCAGTGTGGAGGGCAAGGAGCCCCAGGTTAGTCCTCAACCTTACAGAGCCCTGAGGAAGCTCTCCTCTTCTTCTGCCTCTTCAACGGGATTCTCCTCTTCCTGGGAGGAATCAGAAGATGACATTTCCAGCGACACAGAGCGGTCCCCAGCGTTCCTGCAAACACAACAGAAAGCGGTAAGACCACCTGTTATACGCTGTTCTCTTTTATACTTAATTTGTTGGCTTTCATAGACAGAATAGTGGATAATTTGTGGAAAAATACAGTGTCAGACAAGAATGTGCAAATATTGGATCTTTAAAGGTATAACAGCTTGTCATTGGGACACTACCCTTTTTGTGTCTTTTTTTTTTATCTAAAAAGTGCATCTTAGCACCTTAGCGTAGTACTTTGTTTCCCTAACAGTTCTACTATGCTCCTTTAAGGGGGAAGTAAGGTAAAAGTTGTCTTTTTAATGGTACTTTCCCAGTGACAAGGTATTGTCCCCTTAATGGTCCAATTTTTGCTATTTTTTCCCGGAGCGTACAGGAATCCAGACAGGACTGGGACTAGAACAAGATTCCATATGATCACATGTCTGTTGCAATGCACTACTTCTGTGCCAAAGCTCCGACAACCTGTCTTTCTTTTGATCCAGTTACTCTGATTCTGTAAGACACAGTGGTTTGATGGGTTTCCAGTTTGGGGGAGCAAATGTAGCTTATATTTATGAATTGAATGGACATAGTAATCAAATGTGACTCGCATTGCAGACAAGGTATACGTTTTATCAGTTCATCCATTTCATGGGAATCGAACCCATGACCTTGGTGTTGGTAGTGCAATGCTATATTGTTAAGCTGCAGGAATGCTTACAAAATGCAATGAGGCTGCTATCAAACACTAATGCTTTTTAGATGTCTACAGTTTCTGTGCATTGCAGAGATGCTTAGAAGTGATAGCTTGTACACGTACCGGCCAGTCCCACAAGTTGTGTAGTCTCGACTTCCTCCATTGCTTTCACACTGTCCTTGCGCTTTCCTGCTCGGGGCTCGTCTCTATTCACCCTGAGTAACTGTTGACATTCTCACATACAAAGGTACTTCTGTGTCTTGTTGTCAGATGGACTTTTTTTCTCTGACTTTATTTGGCCGCCCTTTAAACAAAGTACAAAAGCAGAGTGAGGAACAAACAGCAGTGTATGAAGTTAGTAACAGCAACTGATTCATAGGTCCATACTCTGAATTTTATTATAATAAACTCTAATAAACTCTTAACTTGTATGTTGTGTTTTTAATAGCTTTTCAAACAAAAACGTTCATTATTAGTGAAGTAAATGAAACACGGAGACCTGCTAAATAGCATTAGCAGCTGTAAAGAATTCATCTTATACCCCATCATATCCTGCACAAGTGACACGTGACAAACTTTCTAGGGGGTTACGCTTGTCTCTGTGACATGTTTCCCCTTGTGAGATTGTGTGGGCCTGCCTATTTAGGCATGTCGCACTTGCAGATGCATCAAGAGACCCTGTGGCTAGTGTGCTGTTACAGAGAAGCTCATTGTTTAGACATGGAAGTCACGCAGTTCTCCAGCCTCACACTAAGTTGTGGAATAATGTGCCTCTGCTTGCCACACAGGCTCTAGGCCGCAGGTCCCTAAATGTGACGTCTGTTCTTTATAAACACAGTGGAGGAGAGCAAACATCCTATTGTACCATCTGGAGGAATGATAGCACTCATAAAAGATTGTTTAACTATTCACAGTGATCACAAGAGCAAGATTACTTGATATCCTTGAACTTCTGCGATGGAATCTTTGGTGTTCATGTGCAATGGCTTTGGGTTTTAGAGGGCAGACACACTATCAGAGCTGCATGTGGTTGGGATTCAGGGAACAGTCAATTAAAGTGAGCTTTCTAATCCTCACTTTACTGATCTGAAAAGTGTTTTCTAGTTAATGATCTTTAATTAGGTACATGATAAGTGAATTTCAGAAGTCTGCTAATTGACTAGTCTTAAAACGGAGAAGTCAATTTGTCAGCATGGTGTCAGCGTTGCTGCTAAAAGTATTTTTTTTAGTTTTTTAGTTTAGTTTGATTTGACATTTAGCGGCATGGTGGGAACAGACTTGGGATTCACGTTGCAGAGATATATATGCTATATGTCGAAGTGCCTGCCAACAGTTTTTTTTTTTTTTTTTTTTTTTTAAACAAGTCTTGAGAATCTTGCATGATTCTATTCTGTTTTGCTTTGTTTAGCTGTTCGTATGTGAGATGTGTCTGATGCATGACAGTTTGAAACCAGAATAAAAAGGATAATAATACATGTGGGTATTCTTACAAAGATTAGTCTACAATGCCGTGACAGAGTGGTCCGTCGGTCTAAGGTTGGTCGGTCTAAGGTTGTATTCTAGTACTGTTTACTCTCTGTACTTTCCTGTTGCTTTTAATTTGTCCTGTGAAATAAAGGCAAATATAAAAAGTCGAACATCCCTAGCTTATATAAACATACAGGCCTGATAAAAATGCTCATTTTAGAAGAATATTTTAGACGGCACTTGCAAGGCTTTTGCAACTGAACTATCTATCTGTCTATCTATAAAAACATATAAATAAAAGTTCACAAGAAAATATCAGTCTCTGCAGACTTTGCTCTCTTTTCTGAAACTAGCCTTCATGCTTAAAAATAAAAGTTCCAAAAGGGTGTTTTTGCACTGATGCCATGGAAGAACCATTTTTGGTACTGAAAAGAGCCTTTCAGTTAACAGTTCCTAAAAGAACCATTTTGGAAAACATTTTACAAATCTAAAGAACCTTTTTCGACTATAAAGAACCTTTTCTGCATTTGAAAGGTTCCATGGAAGTTCAAGGTTCTTCAAAGAACCATTGATTCCAATAAAGAACCTTTATTGTAGGAAAGCCCTTTGGCTCACATTGTGCTCTTATACTGTTGAAATATTCTGTGGTCATTTTTTTTCTTCCCTCTGTTGTTTCCAGGCTCTGAGGGATCACAAGACTATCACAAGGAAGTTTTTCAAAGGGTTATCACTAAAAATGACTAAAAACAGATGCTTTCGATGATCTCATTCTTTCTTCCAAAACAGGTTTATTGCGCATTTCATGGTTCTGCTTAGCCTCTCACCACTCACAGTAACACGGTCAGGGGTGAAATCCATGTGCAATAAACATATCTGTGCTCATTTTACTCTACAAACACTTGCAGCATGGTTTCTGTTTAGTGGGCTGCACCGGCTCTTCGGAAAATTGAATGGTGATAAAAAACCACAAACTTGTTATCAGTGCTTTCGGTCAAACAAGTGACCCAGAAAAGTTTCCAGTGGGCTTGCCTTTTAAGCGCTAATGGCGGTGTGTTGTGGTTTAATACTGCTAATTATGTCCCATGTGCTCAGCAGAGGGGATCCCTCAAGCACGGTTCCTTTGACAGCTATTGTACATTTCTCTTAACAGAGACTGCAAACTCAAGTCATTTTTTGGATCTCCAAATGTTTTCGAATAGCACAGAAAGTGAAACTATGCCACAGAGGAGTTTCTCAAGATGAAACTTTCCGTGCACTTCCTCCTTACGAACAGGTTTAAAGGTGTGTCGCCAGGATGTGTCTGGGGAATGCACCTGGACTGGTTGTAAAGTTTGTAAAAATGCACCATTTGCTCTGCTTTGCAAAGTATTAAAAATATTATTGTTGTGTATCTTTAAATATGCTCTTCAGGTTGCTTTGACTCACATTTGCAATGCATTGTTGTTGTTTATGCGGCAAGTTCTATTAATAAGGAAGATCAGCTACGCAAGATAACACTGTCCCGGTGTAAGTCAGAGGAGTGGTTCACTTTTCTGCATGCTCAGTAACTCCCCTGATCTGGTGTCTCCTTTTCCTGTGTCAATCAGACGAGGGAAGAACCCTTGTGTGTGTGTTTGTCTGTCTCTGCACAGAGGCTTGTGGTTACTTGCTCTAGCAAACCCAACAGCAAGTGTAGCCTAACCAAACCTGCTGTGAGCAAAGCTGTGAGCATTTATATTGCAAGTCTTTGCCACTTTTTGTTAACCTACCACAGTTCCGAGCTGCATTGTATTGCATGATTTAAAAAAGTTGTGTTACATGCAGCTGTTCTCATCTGGTGTGTCGCAGGGTCTGTTCTAATAGGAACAGAAGGTGAAAAAAAAACAATGTTAAATGCAAATAATTTACCATAATAATGTAGTGAGGTACAGTTAGGACAGCAAAATAAATTGGATTAAATAACTTCTAAAATGAAAAAGAAAATAAAACATCAAAACCATGCAATATAATATGTAAAACTAAATAAATAAATAATAAATAAATAAATAAAATTCAACTAACCAAATAACGATGTATAATTGCAAAAATAAATAGGTAAAAACAAATTCTGAAGGGAAAAATACAGCAAACAATATAATATATATAAAAATATTTTAAAAATAAAAGTTATTTATAAATAATATAATAAATATATATTTTTTTATAATAAATTGAAACTAACTGTATAATTATGTATAATTAGTAAACCAAAAAAAATTTAATTAATCAACTTCTAAAAGGCAAAAGAAAATACATCCATGCATTATAATATGTATATTTAAAATATTAAACAGAATAATAATAGTGTAAATAATAGTTAATGATACATTCATTTATTGTTTGAGTGTTTGAGTGTCTGAGCAATCGTACCACTATGTGTCCAGTGTAAAATCTGGGTCTTATATCAAAACTGGTTGAAATCCACAGCTTTATTGTAAAAATAAGTGTTATTTTTAGAGATTATTTATGTATTTGCACTACATGTCTCCGGTTTCTTAAGCTTAAAAACAACGCTATATTTGTTCTGCTTATGTAGGACTTTTGATTTTGACTGTATTAGGTCAATACTGAAATGCAGTTACGCTACATTAAAATGATTAGCAGTTTAATAAGTTCTGCCATATTAATGGTTGTTTTAACTGTAATATAAGCCCACAGGTTTTAAAGTTTAAGGTTTATGTGAAAATTTGAATAAGGTATGATGAAACATGTCTAGGCCTGTGGATCACTGTTGGCTGCAGGCTACAGCATGTGGGCGGACAGCTTTCTAGAGATAGTGTGTGCAGCACACATGTTCATGTCGAAAAAAGTTTTACAAACTGAATGAACTCACTCACAGGCTGTTTATTGTCAGTCTTAAAGCAATATCATGGACAGCACAAAATTATTTAATCATACCAAATAAGTCAACACTTTAGAGATCATAAATTGATTGGATAGTAAAAAGTGAGTGTTATAAACTAAAAGGGAGCCAGTAAAAATGTGCATAGGCAGTAAATGGGTGCCATCAGAACGAGAGTCTAAACAGCTCCAAACATCACAATAATCCACAAGTAATCCACACAACTCCAGTACATACATTAATGTCTTGTGAAATAAAATAAAAAAAAACTATTCAAACAGTTGCTTCCAAAGAAAGAGTTCTCTATCCATAAAGTTGCTTTCTCCAATGAAAAAGTAATCTGAATCAGGAGAGAAATATGCACAGATAAAAAAACATTTACAAGTGAAAACAATCCAAAACATTTCTAAACAAATACTGTATATTGGTGGATTTCGATGTCAGAGAACAACAGGGGAAGGACTTTTTTCCTCTGGAGGAAGTGTTATTATGGAAAATGGACAATTATTTGGGCCAAAACCAACCGTTTAAAAAAGGTTTAAAGTTTAAATGTCTTAATGATAGATTTGTTTCTTACGAACACGTAGCTATTCAATTTAAAATACATCAATTGATGAACTGGAGTTGTGTGGATTACTTTTGGATTATTGTGATGTTTTTATGAGCTCTCATTCTGATGGCACCCATTCACTGCAAAGGATCCATTGATGAGTAAGTAATGTAATGCTAAATTTCTCCAAATCTGTGCCAAACAAACAAGCTAGTTAAATAAATCTAAATAAATAATTCAATATAGGTGTGGGAATTTGCATTAAAAAGGAAACAGGATTGTTTCATAGTATAGTTGTAATCTACTTTAAATATACTAGTGGCACCAAATAGAACTGCAATAATAACAAAAGTTAGTTTAAAATAGGTTTAGCAAATACTTTCACCCCGCCCCATCTCCCATTAGTTTAGCTAACAGGTAGGTCTAGTCCAGTCCCAAACTTGCACCACTGGTTGAGGCAGAAGACACAGAAAGTTTTATTAGAGTACAACAAGTCTAAATGTACTAAAAGTATGTGCTTTTCAAATGAAGTCTAAATGTTCAGCAACCAGATATAGACTGACAAAACAAGAACTGTGTATTTGTTCAGTCTTAGCGTGGCTTTGCTCTGAACTCTTACACTCCTGCAGCGGCGTGCGAGCCAACCCAGCACAAACAGTTTTTGTGTGAGGTTGATTCTATCACCCCAACTGTGAGCATACAAGTGCTGTAGCATGATACACTGGAGGATCTGAAGGCTACGAGCAATGGAAAATGTAACACCCCTGTGGTTGACGGTTGCCTGGCGACCAGCTGACGTCAAGGCATGCCTGGTTCAAACAGCTGGGGTTCTTTGCTGCAGCAGTGCTGCTGGAGGGAGCCGTTTCATATGCAACAGACAGGAAGTGCACCGGCCCTTTTTTGTTGTTGCGCTGGCCACTTTTTTAACAACAGACTTCACTTGTAAGCATCGTAGAACACTTTGTAAAGGGGAAACCACCCTACTACTACTCATGTGTGGTTGTTTACACTTAAAATGGGAGGAAAGAGCGCTAGTTTTTATAATTGTAGTTAAATGTTTATTATGGTTTTCCTTTTACCACTACTAATTTAGCAAAAAGAAGAGCTACATAATGACATGAGCCGTTCTTAGCACAGCTGGCTGTGATAAGGAATGCAATTGTGACTGTCTTTCTGAGAAACAGATGAGTGTAATGGTTTGCTCCTGGAAATGAGCAGTGAGCTACTTCTTTGATGCCCCCTGCACTTCTCTACACTCTCTTGAAGTGGTGACTTTGATGCACAGTCGTAACCCACGGCCTGCAACTAAAAGCTGCATGCCTATCCTTATTACACGGCTTGCTGGAATACATGATTCCGATTGGTCAGTCATGGCATTGTGCACTGCTAAACTGTATAAACGCCCGTTGATTCAGGGAACTGATTTGATGTTCTTTTACTCCTTTTTTTTAAATAGCTTTGAATCAAGTCAATATTTCATGCAGTTGTATAATTCACAAAATAATGTACAGTCAGTAGGTATTTTCTCTGATTCAAAAACACGTGAGCTGCCTAAAACAGCACAAAACTTAATTACGCTAAAATATCTTGTTCTAAGATATCTATATTTTAAGGCAATGTTGCATGCATAACTTTCAGTGTCTATAATATATATAGACATTTAGCTCTAGTATAATGAAGTCAGGCTAAATTAAAGTTTGTAAAAAATAAAATAAAAATAAATAATAATAATAACTAACTACCTAAATAAATAAACCATTATGCATTTAACTGCATATGTAAAATTATAATTACATTTATTATTATAATTTGTAATTATGTAATTATAATGTGATTATTTTTATTATTTTTATAAAGTAAAATGTTCAATTAACCTAATCAAACTGAGAAATGAAATTAGTATACACATATAAAAAGTAAAATGTAAATGTATAAAATGCTATTACGTGAAGGCACCTTGTTTCAGCCATATTTTAAGGTTGCATGCAAGTGAAGGCAACAAGCTTCCTGAAAAATAAATTCAAGTCATTGATGGCTGACAAATGTTTATTATACATGAACATATTTAATTTTATAAAAATTATACAAATAATAATGTATTATATAAAAAGTAAACATATTTGTATAATAAAATATAGAGTTTATATTATATTAAAACAGCAGAATTGTATTTTATTTATGACATACTACTTTTTGTAAGCTGCTTTGACACAATCTGTATTGTATGAAGCACTAAATAAAGGAATCAAAATTGTAAATTTAAATTATTATTATTTTTTTATATGTGTGCTTTTATGCTTTTGAAAAATCATAGCATTAGCTTAGCAACATTCTAACATGTCAAGAATCTTGTGCTGATGTCTGTGCAGTTGCTGCATTTGTAGATTGTTTCCAGTCAGTAAGTTAAGTTTCTGTGATAATTATGATGCTGTTTAATGTTAGCAGCAGTAGACAGCTCACTGTGTTCTGAAGCAGAGCTTTTATGTTGTGTACATTATCCCTTACACAGAGCAGACCCACCCCTTCACAACTCCACTATACGTCATCTTCAAACAAGGAAATATGTGAAGAGGGTGTATTTTATTTCAAATCCCATAAGAAGCAAGTGATACAGTTTTCTGCTTAGCATCTTACATCAGCTTTACTCCTTTGTGTACATAAGGGTGTAGTAAAACGGCAGTTTAATGGGAGGACTTGCTTCTGTGAAAGAGCTCCCGTCATTGCTGGGAAAAGACCGGTTTCAGGACAAGCAGGAACAGCTATGACATGCTTTGAAAGGGAAGGAGTGTCAAGAAACGTGACAGTCTAGTTCTCAACTGTCAAAATGGGGAATTTCATGTTAAAAATATTCTTTCTGACTAGTGTTGAGCTGTATATCTTCCAACTGTAAGTATAAGAGTTTAGATGTTCCCAATTTCTTGACACTTTAGTTCCTGCCTATTTTTTAAATATATATATTTTTTTCAGAACAGACATGGTCTGATGCCATTTAGACATGTACCTGACGTGCCAATGGAAACCTGTACCTCAGGATTTTCAAGATACAGATGCTGAAATGTCTTACCTTTTCCCGTAAGAAAGTACTATGCTTTAGCATATCAGCCAGTAAAAATAAGAACTACACAAGAAATACACAAATTACAAACACAGATAAATACAACAGAATGTGCTAAAAATAAAATAAGGTTGGTGGTATTCAAATACAGAAATGTAATAAATAGGGAAAATAACACTGCATAGTGTTCACTGTATAAATTAAATATAAATTTTTATCACAGCTGCTTTGTTGTTTGATGATCATTAAAGGGGTCATATGACATTGCTAAAAATAACAATGTGTTTTTTATGCAGGTTTATGGGTTAAGGTAAAAAAAAAAAAACATTATTTTTTCACATAATGTAAATTTTTGTTGCTCCTCATTGCCCCGCATTTCTGAAACATGTAAATTTTTACAAAGCTTATTGTTCTGAAAAGCGAGGTGTACGCTAATTGGCCAACTATCACAGTGTGTTGTGATTGGCTGAATACCTCAGTTTACCTCAAGGAAATGTGATGCCCCTCACCAGACTGTGATGGCGTATCTCGGCACGAGGAGACAAAACCAATAAAACCCATTACAAACCAGCCATTTGTTGCATCCAGTGGGAACATAATCACTGATTATAGTGACTTATACTATCCTTTTGTGTGCTGCGTTGTGTATCGTGCAGTTTAAACATAAAACAATGTCTGCATTTGTAATTGGAGAAATTACAAACAACAAGCACTACTCTACGTTGCTTAAAACAAATAGTAATTGTGATTATTAATTACGATTATCACAATTTACACGTAATGATGTTTATACCATTGTTTTATGCAACTCTATGCCATATTTTTATATAAAACAAAATAAGCTGAAAAGACTCAAAGAGAAAATCGTTTATTGCTTTTCTATATCATTAAGCCTCAAATTTCAACTATACATTGAATTGGCATACAGAATACCAAGTGAATGATTAATTGGTGCTTTGAATGATTACGTAATTCTGGCATCCATAATTGTAAATGCGATTAGAAAATCTATTAATTGTGCAGCCCTACTAATAAGCCAGCATCTTTTTTTTTTAGCTCAGTTATTTCAGTGTTTTGATCCTTTTTCTGTGTATTATATTAGAATAAATATTTAATATTAGACTTAAACTTTGACTATAGCCTAGACATGTTGCATATTAATTGTAGCCAACCATTTATGAACCTCAAAGCATATGTTTGTGTATTTTGTGTTACTCCATAACGATATTATAATTTGAGGGCATTTGTAGTGTAGGTATAGGGCCCAAACATAACCTCAAGCCCAGGGGCCCCATCCCGTACAGTCCTGCACTGCATATGATGGTTTATCATGGTTTGAACATGATCAAAATCTCACTTGCGCAAATGCTTTATATCCTATAATAGATTATATCTAAAATCTGCAGTATGGGAATACTTTGGGGGTAAAAAAAAACAAATACGGGGTTGTCCTTGAGGACGGATCCAATTAGCTAAAAATGTGGATGCAAAGTGGCCGCAAAAGCAGGCAATACATCATACATGTTTGATCATATTCGAGGAAACCATCCCTCCATGCAGAAGGTGTGTCGCATTTATAAAAATGCTGCTATGAACACAAAATTTACAGTATAACGAGGATGTCACGTAAAACGTGCAATGTGATCAATGAATAAATCGAAAGCAGATATGATAGGTGTCTGTGAAGCGCGAAGAGACTGCTATATAAATAAACTGCTTGTTTCTTTATGTTTCTGAGTGGCGCCATTTCATCTAATACATACTGAAGTAGGGGTGACCCCGAATAGTCGACGATTCGATGCTTTGATTCGAGGAGCCTGATTCGACTTCCAATCTCACAGTCGAATATTCGCGGGCTGTTATTTATTATGCCATTTTGACTATATGGGGGAGTTCAAATGTCTGATTTCACACAGAACTTGCGGTTTTCTTTCAATAATTTAATATGCAGCCTATTTTGATAAAGCCGTGAATCTGACAATAATAAGCTTCAAATTAATATTTTAAAGTGCGTGATTAAATCCAACCACCCCTATAGATTTATGTTTCACTTTCCATAATCCGTGGATGACAGAGGAGCATCTTGGCGGCAGGGATTTAAAACTTTATCAAGACTCAAACTGAAAATGCGTTTGGTTCAGTCAAGAGCTGCATTGTAGTACTATGGTGATATCTCTTCAGCACACAGCGCAAGCAGGTCAAACTACAATGCAGAATACTAATAACTATGACTGGACTTTCACATCCATACCATTATAATGAGAAGACCATTATAATAAAACACTGTGAATCTTTAGACTTTAGCTGCTGTGTTTCTACACATTGTTTCGTGAAGAACGCATCCACAAAATGAGTTCATTCTGAGCCGCGCAGATATGTTCATGTGCATTCAGGCTCTCTTTACAGATAGCTTATAAGTCTTAATATTAATGTAATGCTGTATAAATAACAAATCATATTCTACATTAAATTATGAGTTTAATCCCATTGATTAAAAACTTGCTATCAAATGCGTCACTCTACTGGTCATCTTCAGCGCGCAGCTCAAAATAGAAATGCAGAACATTAATTACTTCAGTCATATAGGCTTTATAATGAGAGCAGAGCACTATTGTAAAAATTGTGAATTGTAAAGGTTTCGCTGACGTTAGTGTTAACTATCTTTTAATCAAAACATAAAAACATTATTTACCCATTTTGTATCTGCGAGGCATTTGTTACACATTTCCCTGTGTGTTAACATCAGTAATTATGGCTGTCGAATGTCTGACTTGATTTAATGTATTTTGCCCCGCCCCCAAACATATGATTCGAATATCAGTCGAATATCAGCAAGATTCAAATATTCCGATTCGACTATGAAAATCGTTAGTCGGGAACACGCCTATACTGAGGTACGCATGACACTAATTTTTTGCGCCTACACAAACATGGACATCAACAGAGCTGCTCTGAGAGAAAACTTAAATAAACATTTCCTAGTTCTATTTGAGAAAAAACATGATCAAAAACACTCTGAAACTCAAAGGTCCGCTACAACCCTTCAAAATAAAAGTTTGATTTAACCCATTAATTATGACAAATATATTAGTAATGTATAATGTACTTCAAAGTTATAATAACAACAATAATAATATTCTTTATAATAATTAATTTAAATATTATTTTTAAGGAATATCATGTTTGTCCATGTTTTAACCTCTGTTGTGCAGAAATTTGCCAAAAATAAAAGTTGTAACATTTTAATTTGATAACATTTTGCCTTGTTTTTTAAATTTAAAATATAATTTTTTTCTTTCAGAAGGGAGACTTCAATACATCATTAAAATGTTTTCAAGTCTGTTGTTATAAAGGATTTGTTCACTCAAATAACTTGCTCTTTTTCTTCTAAGAGTGATTGTAACTGATAAGAATTATTGTTTAATATATACCATGATTGATACCATGAAACCGTGAGACGATTGTCATACAGTGAAAATCTCATATCGTTTCCAAGCACTTTTAGAGTTTTATCTCCCTATCTGATGTAAGCGTAAGTATTGGAACAGTTGCCTTACAGGTCTTTCTGTGTGATGACACACACAGAGGCTGACTCTGAAAGAAAAGTAAGCAATTTGGATGCTAAAAGAAAAGAGGAAGTCAATTAGAACTATAGCAAGAACAAAGGGCATGCAGAAATCAAGAGTTTGGAAACTACCGGCGACATCAGCAACCAACGACGACCTGATCAGCTGAAAAAACATCAGTAGCTGATGACAGACAAATCATAAAAGCTGTAAAAAAAATAACCTAAAATACATGTCTGTATGGTGTCATGGCATGGGCATGCATGGCTGTCTCTAGAACAGGACCTCTTCTTTTTAATGATGACTTAATGTATGATGGCAGTAGCAGAATGAATTTGGAAGGGTACAAAAAACATCTTGTTTACCTATATTCAAGAAAATGCCACCAAACTCATTAGAAAGCACTTCATATTGGATCAGGACAATGACCCAAAACACCCTGCAAGTTCAGTCAGGGACTTTATCAGAGCAAAGAAATGGAAAGTCTTATTTAAATCCGATTGAACATTCATTTCACCAGCTGAAGAGGAGACTAAAGACAAGCAAAACAAACTAACAAGCAACAGTTGGAATAGGCTACATTAAAGGCTGGGTAAAAGCATTTCAAAGCATAAGACCAAGAGTCTGGTGATGTCTATGGGTTGCAGACTCACTGCTCTGATTGCATGCAAGGGATCTGCAACTAAATATTAGCTTTTAATCTTTTACATCTGCCTTAAATTCAACTGTTCCAATACTTATGCTCACATCAAATAGTGGGATGAACTCTAAAAGTGCTGTCCTTTTTATTTGGTAAAACATGTATATGTAACTGGTTGTAATTTATAAATTATAAATATATATAAAATATACATATAATATACAATATATGTATATAATATAAACAACATATATAAAATGTGAGATGAACATGATTTCCTTTGAACAATTACATTTTCATTTAAGCCTCATTATTATGTAACTGAAATTAAAAGGGAATTTTATTCTTGATCCGTTTTACAGTACAGACCAAAGGTTACCGCTTTGCATCTTCAATAATTCAACAATACTTTCTCTTATTTTGATCTTTCCTTAGTGAAAACGTGTCAGCGCTTGTGGTAAGGGTGGCTGCACTGACTGCGGGTGCATTCTGGTTCTTGAGGGGCTAATGGTGGCTTTTTAGCCTTCAAAAAAATAACACCCCGTCTTTAGCCATGTTGCTGAGTATTGCTTGCAGATGTGGAAAATACTGTCTCAGAGCCTTTTGCACTTTCCTGTCTCCTTTCAAGGGGTTAAAAGCCACTTCCTCCCTCAGTGCTCAGTGGAAACTTTAACAACACCCGTGAGGTCAAGGAGACGCTGTAAAGAGCGGCATCCCTTTCCTTGTGCTCGATATAGCTCACACTGCCCTTATCAGAACAATGGCACGACCCAGCCTCGCAGAGTGCTCCCCTCTTGATACGGCGCTGCTGCTTCCGCTCCCCAATTTAACAAAACCCTGAGCTATTGATAGTGACTTTATACAATAGCAAAGAGAGAGGAGTCTGAGAAGGGAAGGGAGGCTAAATGAGTAATGGAGAGCTGCGGTTGCATTTACGTCCTTTACGGGATAGTTTATTTTTCTGGCATTCCAAAGGGATGGCACGTCAAAGCCAAGACTGTCAACGTCTTATTATTAGACCATTTAGTGTGAATTACACAGGATTCTCCTGTCTGCTGAGGCTTTGCTTTGATTGTTATTGCGGGCTGATGTTTACAGAGTAACAGTCTGTGGTCTTCAGCAAAATAAGCACCACTTGATCATCTTAATCTTCTGGCGCTGCATGCAAACATCTTCTAGAACTCATAGGTGTCTGGTGTTTCCCATAGTGCATTGCTTTTGGAAACTTTTGTGGTTTTGAGATGATGTTGCACTTATCCTAAGAGGGGAGGTCGCTCACCTTTAGTTCTCCTTTTGACCTTGTTGTGCATACTATTAAAGATGTCAGTTTGCAACATAACAACTTTTTTGTTTTGTTTTGTTTTGTTTTAAATATTCAGGGTTTTAATTTGCATGCTTATGACTAAATGATCAAACCCAATCCAGGAAATGAACTGCAATACATTCTTAATACAATTTAAAAATAGAGGTGTATTTGCAAAACAGAGTTGCATTTTACTTGTGGAAAAAAGGAAAATTATTATATATTGAAAACACAGTGTTAGGCAAAAGCAGTTAGTTCACTTAAATACTTTCCATTTTAGAAACGTGGTGTTATGAGTAGACTTGAATTTTTTTATTTCTCTCATAGTGTAATTATTTTTTACATCGGTTTGTTACATTCTGGATTTGATTGAACGTTCTTTTGGGGACAACAACAGCAGTTCACCCAAAATTATTTTGTCCTCATTTACTCATCCTCATGTCATCCACAAATTATATGACGTTCTTTCTTTGGAATGGATAAGGAAATTTGTAGAATGTAGTTGGTTGCACTTACATGTAAATGTAAATGTTTTCTATGCAAATACAAAGAATGGGGAGTTTCTATGGTTCCAAAAGCCTGCGAAAGCAGCATAAATGAATTGTAAAAACAGTGAATATTGTTCCAAATATTCTAAAGCTATGTGATAATACAATATGATAGCTTTGTGTGACAATTAAATCTTTATTCACTGAAAATCAGTCCATCTGCACTCATGAAAATGAATGTGAGTAGTAGTAAACAAATAAATGAAACACGTCATAAGATATTTTCAGTGTGCTTGCCGTGCTTCTGCATCCTTTTTATGCTTAAAAGTTCCGTTCCTCATATACTCTGATTGCATGGAAAAGGGTGAATTTTTCATTTTTGGGGTGAACTAACCCTTGAAGTATTTCTCCAACCACAAACCAAGTTATGCAAATGTATTTCTGAATGCAAATTTGAGACCCTGACATCCAAATCCAAGCTATCCTGCTAGAGAGGCTTGTTTACCAGCAATGATTTCATAATTTGCATCATACTTAGCACAGTTTATGATTTGAGAATACATTTATCGCCCAGCAGTAAAGTGACTGATTGAAATGATTATGAAATGCTTTTGAATCATTATTTTGAAAGGAACAGTTCGCCAAAAAAAATTTAACTTCTGTTAAATTTACTCACCGTTCCAAACCGGGAGACTGTTATTTGTTCTGTGGAACACAAAAAGAGAATTTCGCTTTTTAATTTTAAAAGGAGTGTTTACAGCATTGCTTTTAAAATGATATGAAGGTGAGTAAATTATGACAGAATGTTTGTTGAGATACTAGATTTTATTTTTCATTTTAGTTTGTTTAATTTTGTTTTTGTCTAAAATGATAAATAGATTGCTGGTGACTGGTGTTTCCCATAAAAAGTCTAATACCTGTAAAGAAACTACTTTGAAAATCTTTTTCTGCATCAGTAACAGGAATATTTAATTCATCATCATGTTTCGGGAAAAGGAAGTCAGTCTCTCACAAATCACCTCAGTGATGTCAAAACAAGGTGCTGACCCCATCTCAGTCTGAAAACACTGGTGACACCGTCCTTTAGTTATTTAAACATTTAGATGGCTGACCCTCTTGACTAACAGACCGCAGACCCGTCATAGAC
The DNA here is from genome assembly GCF_003368295.1 of Carassius auratus. Taxonomy (NCBI): domain Eukaryota; kingdom Metazoa; phylum Chordata; class Actinopteri; order Cypriniformes; family Cyprinidae; genus Carassius; species Carassius auratus. Next base: position 768,836 of record NC_039262.1, on the reverse strand, counting down.
ACCTACGCATGAAACACATTTAGTCACAGAGACAAAGTGAAACAGCACTTACTGCATCAAGTTTATTTTAATCAAAAACATTAACTTAATAAAAAAGATGGCAGCTTAATTATGTTAGGTCAGGTGCTATTTTTGTAGTGCAGGTGTGACTGAGGGTTTCAGATAGAATCTTTGGACCAAAATCATGCACAGGTGTTATATAAGTATTCGTTTTGCTATTTCAAACTCTCAGAATTCCAGGTGAGTTCGAAGAACTCTGAAAATTTGCATTGTTCGTGGCCCTCGCAGGCATGCCATAGAGTTTTACTGTGGTCTCTGCACATTGAGCTTGGCCTACCAGCATATTTGCATGAGCCAATTGTGCTTTTGAATGCTTTGTATGGAAACAAATTAGAAATTCACATTGCCCTGCACTTACCTTCACTCAAATTCCAGCTTACGTTGTGATTGCACGCAGCACACTAGCGCATATTCTTACCAATTTTTTACCATGTCATCTTTCATCACGCACATCTGGAATTTCATCGCCCCCGTGTTGGTTTTTTTCGCAACGACAATCTTCCTGATGGTCAGAGATATACAGGTAATAGATTCTGGTTTGCTGTGATTTCTCCATAGTTGGACTGTAACATTGTATTCCCGCCCTTTGCGTGTTCAGTTATTAAATATTTTAGCCTAATTTGATTATGCTTTCAGCTGCAAATAAGGGCGAAATTCTCTTAGCTCAGTTTAACACTTTATTAGCATGCTTTCCCCAAGAATCAGAGCAATAAAGAGGCTTATCGGCTAAAAGCCACACGAGATCCAGCTGTTTTTCATGGGAGCAAATAAGCTGTGAAGTAAACTGTGTCAGAAACATACGATCTAAAGCTGTTGTTTTACACAGTGGGCAATAGTCATTTTGACCTGACCGTGGCTCTCAAAAAAAAAAGTCTACAACTCCCATCTCTTCCTGCGAGTTTTCCACTTGTTTTGTTTTCCCACATCCTGAACATTTCCCTCACTATAGAAACGTCTCTCAGAGCCACTTTGTCTTTCCACTGAACTTTAATTTGTTTATTAATCGGGAGGTGGGATCCTGCGGTCTTCTGATCTTAATGTCTGGTAGACACGGGCTGCCTGTCAATCCTAATGTTTTTAAGTTCTTTCTGCAGTGGCCCAACGCACAGCACACTGACAGCATCTGTTTCACATCAAATGCTTGAATATTAACCAGAACCTCTGCATACTGTAGGTATTTAATTCAACCGATCATACTTCTCTGTCACATTAAGTAATCTCAGCAAACCTGCTGCAATAAGTGTGTTTTGTAACTGTAACATTCGTGTTATCTCTATTATTATTATTATTTTAAATGTATCTAAAATAAAAAAGCAAAAATATCTGTTTATGTTGGATGCAGATTTTGTATAATAATAATAATAAGTATTATTATATAATTAATATTATTACTATTACTATAACTACTACTACTACTGCTACTACAACATGAAAATCATTTATTTAGAAAATTATATTTGGAATGTGCTTTCTAGGTATGAAATTTCAGAATTTAAAATAAAAGGAAGAAAGAAAGAACATAATTGAAAATTATGAATAATAGTAATAGAACGTTTATTCATTTATTTACTAATCAAAGGACTACATTCAAACATGCATGTGAATTCTTGTCACTGTTTGGATTTTTATGAAATGGCTCATAGGGAACCTTCACACTCTCATTGCTACAATCTTATTAACATCAACTCTTTACTTTCTCAAGTAATGGTGGTGACCTCTGGATCACTAAGTTTCCATAATGTGCCTCTAAGGGAGACCCAAGCAAAGGGAGGTTGGGGGACATGGAGGGGACACAGGAAACAGAGCAGCCTTGACAGATACGCCACTGCTTCCAACTGTATCTTAGGGGTGAGAAGAACTGTTTTCCTCCAATGGAGCAGAACAGGGCAACCTTCATGTGACAGATAAAACTCATGCTGCTCTCAGATGATCGTTCATACCTTTTATGGGCCTCTTTCTAGACTAATTTAAATCAGACCTTTTCAGCAGAGACGTCCAGATGTACAGCTTTCAGAAAAGTTAATCCAAAAATGAAATTCCTGCCATCATTTATTCACCCTCACATCATTCTAAACCTGTATGACTTTTTTATGTAAAACCCCAAAACTCAAATTTAAGTTCCTTTTTTGTTAATGTGTACAAATGAATTTGGACTGGGCTGTCGAGCTCCAAAATGACCTTAAAAGTGGTCCATGTAACACACACTGGCTCTTGAAGCCATAGGATAGCTTTGCATGTGGAACAGACCGAAATGTATTCAATAAAAAATCTTGACATCCACTCTAGTTATTCTTTGCATGTGAGAAGAAGTGACTTCCAGTCTCTGAACAAATCATTCACCTTTCATTTAGTCAAATCTTTTCAACGAATCGTTTGTTTAAAAGTTCAACTCACTGATCTGGTCACAGGAGTTATAGGTTTACTACAGAAAAAGATTTGAAGGGAATAATTAAAAAAACATTTTTATAAAACATTTTATACACAAAGTGATCATATGGCTTCAGAAGACTTAAAATATAATGCACAAGTCATATGGTCTACTTTAAAGGGGTCATATGATGCGTTTTACATTTTCTCCTTTGGAGTGTTACAAGCTCTTGGTGCATAAAGAAGATCTGTAAAGTTGCAAAGACAAAAGTCTCAAATCCAAAGAGATATTCTTTATAAAAGTTAAGACTTGTCCAAGCCCTCCTAAAATGGCTCATTTAAACACCCCCCCCCCCCACATGTCTACGTCACGATTGTGGGAAGATTTGCATAACGCTGCCCAAACGTTCATGCACAGAAAGAAGGTGTACCTTTTATTCTCGCTGTTGCAACTGGTGCCGTGTCGTGGAGACACTGCATGTTTCATTGTGAAAGGAAATACATCAACTTTGTGCTGTGGATGTCACCGTGGACGACGTCACCGTGGACGACGTCACCGTGGACGAAGCAGAGTCCAGTTTGGGGTCGTCACATGTTTTTGCCGCAAGCCACCGTCCACTCCTTCGTCGAATCCACCTGCCGTTCCTCAGTCGCCACAGGCCGGGTATAAGTCATTATAATGAGTAATTATGTCCCAACTGGATGCAACAAATGCCTCATTGTTAATGGATTTTATTGTTTTTGTCCTGTCGTGCCGGTTTTCTGACTGGGACACACCATAGCAGTATGGTGAGGGGTGTAATATTTCCATCACACGCTTGAGGCATTCAGCCAATCACAATAAGCTTTGTAAAAAACTGCATTTCAGAAGGCGGGGCATAGAGGAGAAACAATAATGTACAGTATGTGGAAAATAATGTGTTTTTTTAACCATAAACCGCATAAACACATTTCATTACACCAAATACACAATGTGCTTTTTAGCAACATATGACCCCTTTAAAGCGCCATGCATTTTGATTGGACGTACATTTCTTGATCCTACGCAATATATAAATACAGAAAAATACATTTAGACCAAATAACTTAATGATCGCTATAGGGATGTGAAGAGACTTAAAACCAGCATAACAAAAACTGTTTCTTTAGACAATCACGTATTGCACCTTTAAATGTGTTTTAGAACCTTCAGTACTTTCATGACTGAATCTGACAATTTATTATTGTTTAATCAAAATGCATGACAAAGGGTCACTCGCCAGATTTTGAATACACTTTGTGGCTTGTGTTTGTTGGCTGGACGAGTTTCTAGATTTGGAAGGTGTTGATTTGTGGTTATAGTGTGCCCGGGGATGAACCGCTCTTACTGGGAAAGCTGGCTCAAAATGCATGGGGTGGGGGGGTTAGGGGGGAGAGAGGCTTTCCTGGTAATCCAAGGAAACCCCCCCATCTATCACTGAGAGCACAGTAAAGAATTTGTTTACCATGCCAACATGGGAGAGCCAAAGAAATCTCGCTCAAGGACATTTAGTGAAGTGGAATAACAGAGTAATGGTTGAACAGAGCAGCTCCTCTCAAACTGGAAAACAGCCTGTTTTCTGCAGGCTGTCAGGATGTCCAGATAGAGCAAGAACATTTTGAGATGGTTCCAGGTGAAATGGTTCACCTTGGCAGGAAGACAAGCTTAAACACTGCCCAGATTTCCTATTCATTTGCAGGTTTTATGTGCAGTAGTGAATCTGAATGTATGTTTGTACATTAAGTGCTTCACATAAAGCACTTTACTGTGCTGTGTAAACGATGATATCAGCACTGACTGCTTGTAGGAGCGCCAGTAAACGTATGGAAATACATGCAAAAGACCTGTTTGTTTATTCTCCCGCATATTGTGTGCTGGTCTGGGTTTTGTTGTAGGAAAATGAACCCCACCTGCCAAATCGCCTTATATAAGTAATTACTCATCTCCCTCCAGGCATGTTTTTTTTTTCAATATAGCATTGACAAGAAGTGAAATATTATTAGAATTGATCAATTTTAATGTATTTTAAAATAATTTAGTAATTCAAAAAAAGTGATTCATTCCTGTGATGCAAGTTGAAAAGCTTTTGTAATATTATAAATGATCATTCAATGTAGCCTTGCATATATAATTATTTTTGTCTTGTAATATGATGAATAAATTACATTATAAGGTCATAAAAACTGAAATGCTGTTTAAACTACACTGCTGTAGCTTTATAGCACTTAAATTTCATTTAATTTAATTGGGAATTTATCTGGCTTACTTTTGTCATTGAACAGCATAAATCATGGAAGAAGATCAAGAACATGGTGCACTGGTCACCATTTGTAATGTCCTTCAAGAAGAAGTACCCTTGGATCCAGTTGGCTGGCCATGCAGGTAAGCATCAAAAATGGAGGAGTACATTGCATAACTTTTCATGCAACTTTTCAGTGTTAATTGCATTTAATCTAGATGGGAAAAAAAACAATAGTAGAAAGTTAGTTTATGCTAATGCCCACATTTTAACACCCTAGTGCTATGCTATTTGTCTCTCTGCAGGCAACTTCAAGGCAGGAGCCAATGGTCGTATCCTAAAGAAACACTGTGAGTGCGAGCAGCAATGTCTCGACAGGCTGATGAGAGACGTACTAAAGCCCTTTGTTCCTGCTTACCACGGAGATGTAGAGAAGGATGGAGAGAGGTACAATCAGATGGAGGACTTGCTGGCAGACTTTGACCTACCCTGTGTCATGGACTGCAAGATGGGCATCAGGTCAGTTGCTGCACTGTCTCATTTGACCTTTTACTTTAGAAAAACTAGAAAAGAGCCAAACCACCACCATAGCTATGACCCAGAGCCAACCTAAAACACCCTAAAGATGACCCAGAGCAGCCTAGAAACCATACAGCAGGATTCTGCAAACTGTAAGGTACGATAAGACCCTAAAACATTCATGATACCTCAGCAAACATCTAGTAACAACCTAAACCACTTAGCAACTACCCTGGCAACACATTAGTAACCACTTATTAAGGCTCTATATCCTTGTACTGTATATCCTTATAACTTCAGTTTTAACTTCAACTTAAAAAATTATAATGCAAAAAACTAAAACTTAACCTAGAAATGAAAATAAAATATGTTTAAGTACTAAAGTTACTCAAATGAAAACTGGAGTACAGTAATTAAAGGTAAATAGAAATATGACCCACCCAAAAAAAAAAAAGAGAAAAACCTAAGAAAATATAGATAAGCATACCTTTTTTTTTTTTTTTTTTTACAAACTAAGTGTAATGTGGAAACTGACAATATGAAAAACTATAAAATAATGAATAAATACTATAATTGTATATAAATACTACTACAATAAAACGGGTGCTTAGTTAATAAAATATAGAAGATAATCAGACCAGAAATCCCCCTCCTTGCTATGACAGAATCTTCATCTTTTCTTATCTTACACTTATGCAACAGCATGTCCACTCTGTTACTTTAAAATGAATAGTTCCTTTGACCCATTATTTGTACAGATGTTATACATTCCAAGCACCACAGAACATGAAGCAGGACCTCCCTCCCCAGAGACTCAGCAGAGGAGCTGCTCTGTGTCCTCTAATCTGCCGAAAGATAGCTGTGCTTTGCTGGTGCAGGGAGACCTTGATACACATCGCTCATCACTTTTTCCCCCCACTCTCACTCTCTGTTGTTTCTGAGACTGCTCTTGTTTGCTGTTGCAAGCCTGACCGAATCACAGTCGTGGACATGGAACAAATATAGTGATAACCAGATGGTCAGGATATTAACAGAACCTCCGCTGGCCTGTCCAAACAAAACAATGCATTGCTTTTAGATTCAGCACGCTTTTCAGTGTTTTCCAAGACAAATCAAGATAAATATTTAGCTTGCATGCCTTTTTCATGCTGATAAGATAAACTGCATTTTACTGTACACTGCAAATTTCAACAGAATATAATTGATGATGCAACAAGTTAAGTGAGAGAAACTGAGCCATTTGGTCATTTTTCTCCTGCAGGACGTATCTAGAAGAGGAGCTGACGAAAGCCAGGAAGAAGCCTAGCTTGAGAGCCGACATGTACCAAAAGATGATCGAGGTGGACCCCGATGCACCCACGGCACAGGAGCACGAACAGAAAGCAGTCACTAAGCCACGCTACATGCAGTGGAGGGAAACCATCAGCTCCACCGCCACGCTGGGCTTCCGGATCGAGGGAATCAAGGTGAGACGTTCATTCATTTCACAATTTCTTTTGAAATCTGTGTTCACCACAAATGAGGTGAAATTGCGAAAAAGAGAAAACTTCAACATCCTTATTTGAATGGTGTTTTTTTCAACTGGATTTCTCAACTACACACTATTTTCATGGTCGCATTTAACTGAAAGTTTGAAATAAATCATGCTTGAGATTTTAGGTTTTACTTATTCATTTGAAGTATTTGGTTTTTAAGGAATATTCCAGGTTTAAATCAATAATATTGATTGCCACAAAGATTACTAATGATCTCAATTTATTAAAAAATATAAATAAGGGTTATAGTTTATTAATTGCCATCATAATGAAATACCATAAACCCTAGAATGACTGAAAAATTATGATTATGAACTCAAATAATAACAAAAACAAGAAATGTATGTAGTTTGCTATGTAGCATTATATTCACAGGAAATAGGCAGAACAATAAAGCACCATAGAACAACTATAAAAATTATGATATATAATATGATATCAAATAATAGCCATGCTTTCACAAATGTGACCCTGGACAACAAAAACTGTCAAAGTTGCACGGGTATATTTGTAGCAATAGCCACTTGATTTTTTTAGCTGATTTTTTTAAGTGCCAAAATTCATTAAGATATTAAGTAAAAATCATGTTCCATGAAGATATTAATATAATATATCAAAACTTGATTTTGGATTAGTAATATGCATTGCTAAGATATTTATTTGGACAACCTTAAGGTGATTTTTCAATATTTGGATTTTTTTTGCACCCTCAGATTCCAGGTTTTTAAATAGTTGTATCCCGGGCCAAATATTTTCCTATCCTAACAAACCATACATCAATGGAAAGTTTATTTATTCAGATGTACATAAAAATTTACCCTTATGACAAATAACAGACAAGCTTTCACACAGCAATTAATATAAGAATTAATATACATTATAAAATTACAATTAATGCGTTTTATAAAATTGCAAGCTTCACATTTCTGCTTTTAAATCTTAAAAAAATGCATTATGCCTTGCAGTACCTTGATTTTTGCCATTTTTAAAAGGCGAGCTGAAATTATATTTTGTGAGAGTGAACATTATGCCACGACAAATGCTGTTGATTGAGCTTAACTTGAACCATGAGTTGATGAAAGGGTTCTTGGAAGCACAGTGCTGTTTGTATCTGGGGAATCACGGCAGCCTTCAACCTTCACAATTAGATCCCTGAATTCAGACTGAGGTGAAAGGGCAGGATTGGACTTTTTCAAGAGGTCGATTGTGTCTGAATGTTCCTGTCATACACACGGCCTGTTTGTGGCACGTCCTTTGAGCTCAACATCAGTCAGTGACAGGCCGCAGCTCTCACAACATGATTTCAGTTCTGTAATTCCGGCCTACCGCACGCAGCCCTAAATACACCCTCATGGAAAATGTCAAAAAGACTTAAGGGAAGCTTGAAAACCTTCAGGTAATTAAGCCAAACCAGGCAGCCATGATTCCATTTACACACGGAAGAGGAGATTAGAAAGCTTGTGTTTGGTCTCTGTCATGATTTTCCAAAATAAATCTTTGTTAACAAGAGCTCTGCAGATGTCCTGCATGAATAGAGAAAGACTGCTTCTTCTTTTGCACTTTCCATCAGCACAAATGCCCCAGGTTCCCCTCTTTCTCTTTTTTTCGCAGATGGGGGATGCCCTGGGCGGCTCTAAATAAAATATTTTCTGAATAATAGGTAGACTTGTATTATGTCTGTGGCTGCTGTTTGTTTTATTATGTCTATGCCTGTTGTGACTATTGTCTTACTAAAATCCCCACAGTCCATCAGTATTATGTTGCCTCTGAGATGTTTACTAAAGCACGCATCACTGTTACTATTGCTTGTCCTTGGGGGGTTTTCAACAAATATTTAAATCATTTTATTATATTAATATAAAAGAATTAAACAAGTCTTTGCAACCACCCTAAACACCCTATAAACAACCTAGAAAACAGGAACACCTTAGCAACCGCATTACATTGACCTACAGTAGTAATCACCCAAACACAACATAGAATACCTTAGCAACTACCAAACACCCTAGTAACCAGCAAGAACACAACAACCCAGAATACCCTAGAAACGGCCCAGAACACCCTAGTGACCACACTAAATTATAAATAAATTATTGCTATTGGGTAAATAATATGTAATCCATAAACAAGTAACTGTAGTCTGATAAAGTTTTAAAATGTATTTTAATCTAATTATAAATCCTTAATTGTTGGAATCTGATTACGTAATCTAGATAACATGTAATCAATTACTATACAGATATAAACAAAAAATCCGGAGGCCAAAAAAAAAAAAGAAACTTTATTTCTGAAAATGACAAAATCTGAGAAAATTGTGAGATAAAAAGTCACAATTAGCTGTTTATTTTTTATTCAGTGACGGAAAGGGTCTCCATAATCACAATTAATCAATTCTTCTTCCCTTTCCCTTCTACAGAAAGAGGATGGAACAGTAAACAGGGACTTTAAAAAGACTAAGACCCGAGAACAAGTGACCGAAGCCTTCCAAGACTTTGTCAAAGGAAACGAAAACATCCTGGTAAGCCGGTGCTCGTGTTTGTGCTTTAGGGCCTACTGTCGATTATAAAGTCTCCTGTGGCACACGGAAGGGAAGCGAGTAACAGGTGGAGCTACACTCTTTCATTAACCCCCCAGGGTGGTTTGTGAAACTAAGGGTTTCCTTTGTGTGGTGCAGCCCCTTCAGGGTTATATTGTTTGAAAGCAGCGAAAGCTCACCTGCTGGCTGGGAAACCACTCTTCCAGTTGCACACAAACTTAATTATATTACAGAGAAATACACACATGCAAATACAAAAAGCGCTTTGCATAATGCTGTGCTTGACACATGACTGTCATGTGTATTCTTGTGACATTAAAGTACTGTAAATGTAATCCTAACAGGTTTAAATATTAATAAGATGTTTGCACCTAGTACAAAGAAATGATATTCATGGCAGGATTCCCGTGTTGTAACAGGGGTGTTTCCTTTAAAGTTCAGCCTCATAGACAAACAGTTCCAAAGAACCTTGGCTCCTCATGGAGCATTTATTTAACCCCATGTTTGTCCACGGTATGTCCTGGAACTTGATGTGCATCCTGATCCTCTGTGATTAGTTTGACAAATGTGCTGTAGATTTTACAGAGGAACCTGCTTTTATTTCCACACTAAATGTATAATCAGCAGCCGCCCATTTAAAAGCTGAAAAATGTCATTCTTGTAACAGTAGTTTTAATCATTTAAAATATAACAAAATTTAGTATGATCACTTTTTCATTATATATTTAAATAAGTACAGGTCAAAATATGTAAGTTGCTTCATTTTTTCATAAATTATACGTCACACTAAGTGACAGTAGAATTTTATTTTATTCATATTTTGACATTTTGTTTTCACAAACGTTATTTGAAATATTAAAGTAGACACTTGCATTTAATATTCATTCTATGTATATAAAATAACCTTTGTACATTTAATTTGATGCAGACAACAAAATGGTACATATACATGTATATTTACTTTGCCTTATTTTCTCATTATATATATATATATATTACAACATGCAGCCAATATTATTCTGCATAAATATAGTACTTGTGACACTACAATTGTGGTGATTTTTATATTTTTATAGTCACTTACACTTTGTCTCTTTTCCCTCAGCATTCCTATCTGAACCGACTAATAGAGGTCAAGGACACTTTGGAAATTTCACCGTTTTTCAAAACACACGAGGTAAACAGTCACACTTTTCTTTATCATCTTAAAACACATTAGCTATACTTACTGTTAGACCATGAAGGAATTAGTAAATGTCACCTGTTACCCACCCATGTGATGATAGCACGTGAAAATGTGGAAAAATAATACACTTTAGCATCTATGCAAAGACCGGCTGTGAAGTAATTATCTGATTATTCTGGATGCCCGAAGCCAGAATAGCAACTTGGTTGTATGCAAAGAGTTACACAACCTCTTTTAATGGACTTTAAAGACAAATATTCTAGGGACACTTAAAGCATCGTCAGTGTCATAACTTTGTTTTGATACAAGGAGGTAGAACAGGCTATGCAAACACAGAGCTTAATTTATTCACATTAATAGATAACAAAAACAAACTGTATGCTGGAAAAACAGTGCACAGTTATATCTGTTTAATAAGTGAGCGCATGTTTGCTGCACAAACATTATGGAAACAGGATCTTTGTGTCTATTGTGTCATGTTTACACATGTGTTTGTGGTGAACCATTTCAAGTCTTGTAAAGATGCAACACGCAAGGAATGGACTCTGACACTTACCGCATTTCCGTGTTGAGCGTGTGTCCCAACTCTTCCCATCTCTCGTGTTCAGGTGATTGGCAGTTCTCTACTCTTCGTCCATGACAAACGGGAGCAGGCAAAAGTGTGGATGATAGACTTCGGGAAGACCACTCCATTGCCGGAGGGGCAGGAGCTGAGCCACAGGGCCACCTGGGTGGAGGGTAACAGAGAAGACGGCTACCTCTACGGCCTAGACCACCTCATAGACATTATTTCCAATATGCTAACTCCTAAACCTCCACTAGAGTAAGAGGATTCCATCTTCTCTCCCTCCTGCACTACAGTTCAAGACCTCGCTGGGTTCCCCTAAAGCAATCCTAACCGATCGTCCCATCTAAACAAAACTATAAAACTTCAAACAAAAATGCCAATGCGCAATGTCCTTTAAAAAAAAAAGAGTGTGTATGTTTGTAAACTTGTAGATGCTGTACATATAGTGTAAATGCCAGTGTTTTAGTTCAGAACATGTGTGAATAGGATTTTTGCAGCTAGTGCTTTAACAGGCAGGTGAATCTTAAAGCCACACTCCCTTAATGTGCGTTCTTTTCAACATGCTAGTGTTACGGAAAAGTGTAAAGCCCCTACAGCTATGTTTTACTCTGTGATTTTGTTTTTAGATGCTGCTTTTTTATTTTACACCTAGAGATCATTTTTCTTTGAAACAAAAATCTAAATTTGGAAACTTATAACAATCAGATCGACCACTAGATGTTTGAAATCTTTATATTTGCAGGAATCTAACAACATTGGTTGTTTTTATAGTTTTTTACCCTGTTAACAATGTAAGTAGTGTTAAAATACATCATTTATACTTAGTGCCGTTAATAGAACAAAAGTTTTCCATTTGGTGGATGGTCTTATGTTGTGCTTTATATTTAAATTCTTCATATTGACATTCCTCAAATTCAATTTCCATTTTTGTGCATAAGTAGGGCTGGGTATCAACACAGATTTTCCAATTGATTATAATTCACAAATTCTCGATTCAATTCGGACTTCATTTTTATGTAATACGATTCCGATTTATTTCAGTATACAGCATTTTGCTTATACTGTCTATTCTCTCTCTGCTAATAATGTCAGAAAATATATTCAGGGGAGTGTTTTTGACTCATTTAAACTAGTAATTCATCTTTTGAGCTACACTAGGCATGCCACGTGTTTTTGATTCACTAGAAAGAAACAAGTAATTTTGGGAATCAAGCTTAAAGTTTGCGATTGTTTTTTAGATGTTCTACTTAAACAAGATTCTGTTTCGCTCCTGCTAACAAGCACTCACGCTATGTGTTTTTGCCAAGTCACTAAGATACACTAATAAGATTAATATTCAGGAATAAGAAAGATGACTCCTGCCATCTTTCTGATTGGCTCTCAATTGTTTTTATCATTCATCAATTGGAAAAAAGTAGTTTTGAATGTTATTCTAAGGACATTGTTCCTCTATCATTATTATTTTGCAGTTGAATCTGCTATTCTTTTACATTTTACATTTCTTTTACATTTTCCTTGATGGGATTTTAGTCATAGAACACAGTGCCATCTGTAGGATGGGAAGTGCGGTGCAATATTAAGAATTGAAATTGGAACCATTCAAATAAAGATCAGGATTAATTGGAAAATCTAAGTTTTAACTCAGCCCTATGCCCAACCAGCCTAAAATAATAACTGAGTGCCAAGGTTTTTCTCAGGAAGTGGCTCCCATTCAAAAAGACTTTAAATCTGTCATTACCAGCTTGTATGTTTTCAAGTTCCCACAGTCTCGACTAATTTTTGTCTTCGTAAAAAAAACGTAAGAGCTGCAAACACCAACCTTGAAATGGCTAAAGTGACTTAAAATAACTCTTCTACGAGGTAAAATACCATGTTTTACAAACACGCTGTCACCTTAACTTGCATCTGTCGACCAAAAATTTCAACCATTCCACGCAAGTTCAAACAATGTGAATAGTCACGAGAGCCTTAAGTAATGTTGTTCTTCCTTTGAAAAGTGCCTGAAAGCGCCGCTCGATGCAGTGCCTCCGAAAGCTGACTCGCTACCCTTCAGAGCGCTTTATGTTGGAGAGAGGTGATTGTTGTTTGCATGACTATTTGCCATGCAAATGAACCATCTCGGCATACCCCCAAACAATGAGATAATCCTCCAAGCAAAATATCGCTGGAGATAAAAACTAATTTGTTGGTCAGTATGGAAACCATGCGCTGCCAACAGCATAAACGCAATCAGTGATTAATAGTTGTTGATTTAGCCCTGGGACAGGAACACCTAGGGCAGACCTACACGTCGGGACGTCAACGCGACGCACTCCAGTCACAGTGAAGGCAGAGGGGTTATCGAGAGGCCTACAACCAAATGTCACCACATGTTTTTACCCATAATTTATTTATGGCGAGATTTCGCTGTTGCTAAATGACCTTTTATGAATGCAAAAGGAACAGAGAGGACAAAAGGTTAACGGGTGCTGTGGAAACATTTCTCAAATCCCTGTCCCACAGCCACAGTTCCCTAAACATGCTTAAAATGGGTAGGAAAAAATGAAATGGGTCAATTCATAGCTGCTGTAAGTGATTTTTAATAGGCATAGGACACACAAACTATTCTCGCTACCTGACTATGGGAGAAATAATACTTTTCTTCTGGTTCTGTAATCAGCCACAAACTTGCTGCTTTTTAGCCAAGAGAGAGAAAAATATCTAATTAGGCCTATATGAAAAAATGACAGCCCTAAAAATGTGACACATATAAAAACACATAATACAATGAAACACTTGCTAGGAAAAATAACACTTCTCTCTACTCGCTAAAAATGGCTGTTTGTTAGACAAGAGAGAGGAAAGTATCACTTTTATTTTTAACACATGGCTACTTTCAAGAAACATTCTTCTTGCCATAATAATGGTGTAGTAACGACATCTACCACAAGATGTGTCACTGTGCCTGATAATGAAAGAAAAAGGAGACTTGTTTGGAAACCAAAAATATTTTTGCTTTTAGAGGCGTAAATACAATTGCTTACAGCAGCTTTAATTAGGTCTAAGAGGTTTCGGGTTTATTTATTCTCCCCAAAATTAAATGTTTCCAAAGTAAATCTTAAAGCCAGATGTACTTTCTCCCTACACGAGCTTAAAAATGGAAGTAGGGCTTCCCCTGCTGTTTATGGTGCTGTATTACAGAGAACAAACAAAACTGACCAAGTCCTTGCCCTCAATGTTTTTTTACATTTCATGCCATATTTGTGAGAGATGAAAACTGTGGGAATTTCTTGTGGTGTCATACGCATACTTATATTTATATTTTGTTACATTTTGCACAAGAACACTAAATGTAGCTACTTAGTTTTTTCTTCTCTTGTTTGTTTGGCTTGATCTCCCATATCTCGGTGATATAGCGGTTCACTGTAATGTAAGCTAAGCTCATTGCTGTGTAAAAATGTTTTGCAAATGTCTTCAGAGTGTACTCTGTCTCTTTAAGAAAATAAATCTCTGAAACCAGTGACATTGACCCTGTTGCATTATGTAATGTCAAGGCCTTGCTGCACAAGGAGCATTTACACTGCTCAACCCTGCTGTATGTTTGCAATCTTAATGCAGCAATGAATTATTATTCTTGCTTGTACAATTTTACCAGATCAATTTAAAAAAAATACACATGGTTTGGTTTTTACTTATGGATGTTTGTATAACTGCCGATTTTATAGATTAATTCATTACAGATTAAGAAAATAATAAATGTAGCCTTTCACAAATTTTAAAGTTAATACTATTTTTTCATATTTAACATTGTGTTTACAAAATGTTAGTTTTTATACTTGCACAGCGATTAGAAGACTTACAGGTTGCTCACGTGACATCCACGTCATCAAGCTCAGTTTGAGTCTGTGCAGTACGGCCGACCCCCAGGAAGTAAGTGCTTCTAATTGACTTCACTTGTCTCCGTTGAATCCAATGGGGTTGCTGTGTCCATTTCTTTTACTGTCTATGTTTACAACACTGCAGTGATGCTGCTGACATACGACTTTGGCCGCACCAGAAAACACATCAGCAGCGTCGTGAACCCACTCACAACAGACCCAGAAGAGAAGACAATGCTGAATAAAGTCGTATTTTTTGTTATTTTTAGACCAAAATGTATTTTCGATGCTTCAACAAATTCTAACTGACCCTCTGATGTCACATGGACTACTTTGAAGATGTTTTTATTACCTTTCTGGACATGGACAGTATACCGTACATACATTTTCAACGGAGGTACAGAAAGCTCTCGGACTAAATCTAAAATATATTAAACATCCCATTTTGCACGCTTTTTTGAAGCTTTGATTTACAGTGTGCAATATAACGTGTTCATGTTTCGCATGTTAAAAAAAACACAGTATTTTTCACACAATTCACCTATCTGTATACCGTTGTTTTCACTGTCATAAAAACGAGCTGATGACTTCCTTGTTCTATAAAGTCCCTCCTTCAGAAATAAGTAAGGAGTTCTGATTGTGCCAGCGGTTCCTGTGTTGTGATTCGACAGCAGCTGAGCGCAGGCTGCCCTCCTGTGCTGGAGATGTACTTATAATCACAGGAGCGTTTTTACTGACGAGATGAAAATCGCATTCGTTTTTTTGCACAGCCCTAACATCTAATTCCCAAAGCTAAACAGCATTGCCCTTTGTGTAATAAGTTACAGAAACTGTTAAACGCACAAACTTAAAGGGGGAGTGAAATGCTCGTTTTCACTCAATATCCTGTTAATCTTGAGTATTTACAGAGTAGTACTGCATCCTTCATAACTCCAAAAAGTCTTTAGTTTTATTATATTCATAAGAGAAAGATAGTCTGTACCGATTTTTCCCGGAAAAACACGACCGGCTGGAGGCGTGACGTGTGGGCGGAGCTAAAGAATCACAAGCGCGAGTAGGCTTTTGCGTTGAGAGCGTTTGGAAGCTGTGACATTACCTTGAGGAAAAAAACATCATCCAAAACAAACCATGGCTAACAGTCAGATTCAGCCGTTTATTTATGATCCAGAATTAGATCCCGAGGCTGAAACTGAACGAGAGCAGCAGCAGCAACGACTCGCACCGTCGTCAAACTGGGCCTTGTTTGCAAAACAAGAATCTTTGAAATGCAGGGAACAAACACTTGCACAACTCCGTTGATGCTCTGTAAAAAATAAACTCCATCCACTGTTCCCTTAATGCTGTTTTTTCTTTGGTAATCTGTGCAGGGTTGTCTTGCCCAGGCAACCAAAAACACACTCCTTTTGTGACATTTCACGACGCTCTCGCTCTGATCAGTGATTGTCTGTGCTCAGCCTCTCAGTGCTCTGCTATACGGGAGCACGCGCTCTTCCGGCAGATGTGCCCTCAGGACCCATATAAGGAATTCCGCTCCATCTAACGTCACACAGAGCCATACTCGAAAAAAACAAAGAGAAAGAGGGAACTGCTCCATCTTTCAAGAAAAATCTTTGTGCGAATCCGGCATTAAACTGATTGAGATTGAGGAAGTTGTCCTCAGCAAGCTGTCCTCAGCAAAATGTGCTGCATATAGTTTTACATGTTGATTATAATTTTCTGGAACCGAGCTAAACATAAATTGTAACCATTAGTCTCCAAGCACAGCGTTCCTGGGAAGGCCAAACAAAGATGATTGGACTCTGAGATGAAAATAACAGTGTTTCGACCACATGGCGACACACACAAACGCAGCACTTCCTCCTTCTCCGTCGGAGCGCAACAAGACCATGCCCCCTTTTTGTGAATTCATTGGGCGGAGGTTAGTCAAAAAACAGTTTTAGTGACATCATTACTGCAGGAACTAGAGGGATGTGGTCCAAACGGGTTGTTTTTTTGTAGGCGAATTCTGTTAAATAAAATATCTCGCTTGGCATTGAACTTTGAGCTTTAGAATTGTACAGATATTATTTATGCTCTAACAACAACATTACACACTAACTAAAGTTTAAAACATGGGATCACGAAGAAGGGGACCTTTAAACTGTGTCCTGAAAATGAACTGAGGGTGAGACAGTGTTAATTTCGTTGACTAAATATTTTCGTCATTATTTTCGTCACGAATATATTTTTGTGGACGAAAACGAAACGAAAACTAAAATAGAAGGCACTGATGGAGACTAAAACTATGACTAAATTGATTGACATTATCGTCAACGAATAAAGGACGAGACGAAAATAGACTGTGACGAAAATCAAATCAGCAGACGGGAGAGATGCGAGGAATGAACAAAAGAACCGGCAAAACGGAACAGGCGAGACTGCATGAGAGAAGAGAACCAATCAGAGAATGACTTATTGAGACGTGAAGCGAAGGTTTTCAGTTTTTAAATGAGCTCCCGGGAAGACGGCATTCGAAGAGGTGATGTCTAAAAGAGCGACAAAATGTCCACAGCTCACTTCACGTTTGACGACGAACAAAACAAAACAAAGTGTAAAGCACGCGGAGCGCTCATTCGTGGCAAGAACACCACCAATTTGAAAAGACATTTACAGACGAGCCACCCGGACATTTTCTCAAATGTAATTTCACAACGATGTTCTTTTGTTTATTGGGCTAAGCAAAATTGGAAGACTGCAGTGCGTAGATGTTGTAGCATTAAATATTACGAACTGAAAAGTACTGTAAAATAGCCCCTTCTTCAAGTTAGATGAGAGCACAATACTAATACGTAATATCATGATAAATACATTTGATTAATACTAATGTTTAGTATATTTTATAATGTTCTACTTGTTGACAATATCACAAATATTCCTATATTCGTCATGTGAAACATGAATGTTCACATACTATCATTATACATTCAAATCTAGCAATATTGTAGTATTTAAAACATACAATATTGCTAGACAAATGAATACCTTATAAAATCTTGTTACTTTTTTATATCCACCTAGCTGCCAACTTATTAAATATTTACTTTAAACGTATGCACTTATTGTTCAGCTCAGCTGTAAGCTTTAAGGTCCTGGACCTAACTTTATGTTTCTTTTATTGATGGTCAATTGGCAGCTAGTTATTGTTTACATTATCATGACAGTGTTTGTTGCTGCATAAAAGCTTTTGAATCGAAATAAAGACACAGTTGTGTTGAAATAAAGTTGAATTTGTGTTTTATATATTTTGGTTAAGTTTGTTTCCTATACCACCTGTAAAAAATTGTCTAGTAAATCTGTTATTGATTTTAGTCTTATTTTAGTCGACTAAAATACCAAGCAATTTTAGTCGACTAAAATAAGACTAAAATTAAAACAAATCAGATGACTAAAACTTGACTAAAACTAAAAAGAATTATAGTCAAAAGACTAAGACTAAAACTAAATTAAAATTTCGTGTCAAAATTAACACTGGGGTGAGACATAATTTTAATATTTGGGTGAACTAACCTTTAAAGCAAGTTCTGTTCTTTCACAGTGAATAGTTGCCACCTAATGTCTCTCTTGTTTAATGCACTGACAAAGTCTAATGACAACAAACTGTTAGAAGAAAGGGATCATTGGGGTTCTATATAGAACCATAGGGTTCTTTACTCAACTCCAAAGAACCTTTTATGCTAAAAAGGTTCTGTAATGACAAGAAAGAACTCTTTTGGCACAAAGGGGTTCATATCTTGAATTTTGTGATCATTCACATGCATTCATAAATGCATTTGAATACACCGAAAAATGCAGTGAAAGAACGCACACATTAGCCTAGATGCATGCACTTTTTAGGCACGATATGATTAGTTTTTTGAATATACTTGATACTGTTAAAAGGCACATCATTAAAACAAAAAATACGAGTTCACATTTCACACTTAAACAAGCGTGGAAAACGTAATTAGCTACTAAATTAGTTAAAAATGCCTATCCATATACAGCTATGATTTGCAAACCCCAAACTGACTCAAATGATTCGCGAAACCGCTATGAACCCCCGAACTGATTCAAATGATTTGCGATCCCCGAACTGACTCAAATGATTCGCGATCCCGCTCCAACTCCCAAACTGGAGTCAAATGACTCAAATGATTCACGATCCCGCTACGAACTCCCGAACTGCTTCAAATGATTTGCGATCCCCAAACTGACTCAAGTGATTCACGATCCCGCTACGAACTCCCGAACTTATTCAAATGATTCGCGATTCCCAAATTGACTCAAATGATTCGCGATCCCGCTACGAACTCCCGAGCTGATTCAAATGATTCACGATCTCCAAATTGAATGATTCGCGATCCCGCTACGAACCCCCGAACTGCTTCAAATGATTTGCGATCCCCAAACTGACTCAAGTGATTCGCGATCCCGCTACGAACTCCCGAAATTATTCAGATGATTCGAGATCCCCAAATTGACTCAAATGATTCGCGATCCCGCTACGAACTCCAGAGCTGATTCATCTCCAAATTGACTCAAATGATTCGCGATCCAGTTCCGAACTCCCGAACTGACTCAAATGATTCGCGATCCCGCTACGAACTCCCGAACTGACTCAAATAATTCGCGAACCCGCTACGAACTCCCGAACTGACTCAAATGATTTGCGATCCCAATACACATAATGCTATAAAAGTGTGCACATCGAGAGAAATAAACAGCAGATGTTCATGTTAACAACTTCTTTAACTTGAACAAACGCTGTTAATACACATACATTTGTTAATAAAGTAAATAAAACGAAAACATGAATGTTTTAATGCTACTGAATAAAAATAAACGATTTACTCGAAAGTCTCTGCTCATCATGACAGGACCTGGATCAGTGAGCTGCGTCTCGGGCCGATGACGTCACTTCCATGGAGGCATGTTTTACACGCCCCCGTCCATTGACTTCGCCCCCACGTCAAAACAGTGCCACAAAGAGAGACGTGAAGAAAAGTGAAGCGCAAAGGAAAAATGCTATCGAAAGCTCAAACTAGACTGACACGCAAAATAAAAGCAGCGTTGCAAATAAATTAATAGATATGACCATGGAAAATATGTATTGCATGGAAAATATGTATTGCTTTCACGCTGTTTCACTTGTTTGGCAATTCTTAATTTTTGTTTGCAAAAATCAAATGTATTTTCCTCAATAGCTACTTTAAATAAACATTTTTTTTCATTGTTTTTGTTTTTATTGTTTTTGTTTTAAACAAGGTAAATCTTTCTGATTTAATTAAAATAATAAGTCACATACATGGATTTTTTCTGGGCTAAGCCCCGGATCTCCACTCACCCCAGAACCACTCCTGGTCTAATAACCTTATCCATTTTTTTTTTCCAAAATTACTTCCTCTTGACATTGAGACACTGAAAACAGTCAGTAATTCAGACCAGCAGTCTGTACAGTGGTTACATATTTTTGGCATCCATCTATCCTGAACTGATGAGATGTAGGCTATTAGCCTATGGTGCAGCAGAGGGTGAACAAATAAAACTATTTTTATCTGACGGTATAAATAGTGGAGATTAAGAAGCTTAACTTTTATTTTCTGCTCGCAAATAAACTGGACTTCCTTATTTAGTCATAATCGGACTGAGTCACACCGTTGGCAATGAGCCTCAGAAATATTAGCCTGAGGAGCAGGGAGCTTGGAGTGAGGCCATATTCAAGAGTCAGGAAGCCAACCACCCACCAGCCTCACACACAACTATACTAATGAAAATGTATGACGCCCTTGACCCAGAGAGATATTCTACCCACAAAACACTTTCATTAGAAAGCACAGTGTTAAAAAATATGTATATATATATATATATATATATATATTCAGTCATACAAGTCACAGAGCAGCTGCTCAGAGGAATGTGCAAAGCTCAGGAGAGACAGAGATTTTGGCAAATCTTAATTCTAAATTCAGAAAGAGTATCGATTCCCTGTCTGGAAGAACTGAATACTGATAAGGTTTAACTTGCATTAACTAGCATTTTATCTTTAGATCAAATTTGCATTCATCTTGCATCTAATCATGATGACTAATACACAGAAAATGAGGCAAATCAATAAAGAGATTTAATTGATTCTACATCTTGGACTAATCAATAGAATGTGAAACACACAAACACACACAGGCTTTACAAATAATATTCAAATTAATTTAAAATAAAATATTTGTCTATAGGCTATAGGCTCATCTGACAAATTATTATACAGATGAATTATAATAGGCTATAAGTGAAAATAGCCCAATACTAATGAGATAACAATCAGTTTGGGCCACAGACGAATGCTGATTCAAGTTACATGTCATCCTCTGTTAACTTCTCTATCATCTAGCTATTTGTTTGTCTTACCTGTATCTTATTCAGTGTTGTTGTTTTCTTGAGACTGAGACTAAGTTTAGCAGTCAATCAAAGCGATCATTTTTTTCACAACAATCCAAGGCCATGTTGAGTACTGGTACCATGCTGAATCCCGCTAGTTACCATTTGAGGCGATAGATGGCGCCATACAGTTATTTGAATTTACTTTGAAAGGAAAAAACAGCGCTGGATCGCGGAGTTTCCTCAAAGATTATTGCTTTCCTGGACGAGCGGAGATTTTCGCTGAATACGGCGATTGACCAATCAGAAGCAATTATTCCAGCAGGTCTTAAGCAAACTAAGTATTATCCTAATTTATTATATAGCCTACTGTGATATATTAAAACAAAATCATATTTTTGTCAAAAAAGTGTTACATTTGGATGTTTTATTTAACCAACAGTGTATTTATATTTTAAGTAGGCCTATATTTAAGTGTAGTCGTGTTTAAAAATACTATGATGTATATTTATTTTAGTTTATTTTCCTCTATGGAGCTGTGTAATGTTTGCTTACATTTGTGATCTCATAGCAGATACAGACATCAGTGGGAATTGCATCTGCTGTATTCTTCTGCAGCCAAGACAGTCTGGTGGGAATAAAAGACAGATTTCACGTTTTGACGTCCGGCATGATGTCATCTGTTTTGATTTCACAAGCCTAACATCATGAGCAAATACCGATCTAGATGCGAAATAGGGAACTACATAAACAGCAATTGATAACAGGAACAACAGTGTACATAAACAGTGTACATAAACAGCAATTTCTAAATTTTGGCATTTAAATTTTTGTTTGGCCGACTTGCGTGGTAGCCTACTTAGAGATTGATCAAAATTAGGCTAATTATTAGCATATGTGCGGGTGCATTCTGCGTGAGGATAGGAAGAAACTAGATGGAAAGTTCACTATTATTTTTTATTGTATAAAATAATATGAATTGTTATGCATTATATAATATTATCACAGCTGTTTTGAGTTTTTCTTTTCTTTTTGTTATTAAGTGGGCAAATGTAGAATGAATTAACCCAAGTGCACCATCTGCTGGCTCTTCAAGGAATAACCTTTTTCTTTCAACAATAGAGGTACAACAATATAACACAATAGGTTCATTAAACATGCAAAATTGTTTATAATTGTGAGCAAATATGAATGCATTAGGCACACGGTGGCTTTTAGACTAGTTGTAACAATGGCACAAAAATTTGTTCTCTTTAGCTTATGTTGCACTGTAATGTTGAATTTCTGCTGACAGTCCAATAGGAGCAGAAAGTAGTTAATTCAAATGTCGTGACATTTTCTGGCAATGAGAAATGTTTAAATGTTAAAACTTTTTTTTTATAGCAATGAAAAATGTTGAGAAAGGGTAATTGAGCAGTCCCATTTGTTTGGGTGATGCAGGATGTCTACTACATGGGGAGCATGACATCTATGACATAAATGAGCCTAGTCTTAGTGCAGCTGATTGCTCAATCAGGCTTGACACCTTTTTTGGCCCCGTAGTGGTTTTCTCGGAACAGTGGATGTGGACAGGGAGTGACTAAAGATGTCCATATAGATAGAGGCCAGTCGTGCAGCATATGTTCTCGGTGTACATTAGCTTAAACCTCAGAATCTCTCTATTTACCCATCTCTCCTCAGCTGTAAACCAGCTCTCAGTATGGTTCACAAGAGTGTTCATGGTACAGAACAGGTTTGTTTGGCATGTAGATCATGAAAGTGTTTGGTTTTACAAGCACGGCTGTACACATAACATTAAATTGTTTACTGAAACTATTCACGGTGCCTTTGGTTGGTTTTATCACGAGAGACGAGAAAAAGCAGTGAGACTAGAGGAATGCAGGGAAAAAGCCTATGATGAACTGCACGAGGAACAGCCTTATTTGGAGGCAAACGATTATGCTTTGGAAACAGAGACAGAGATAACCCTAGAGCCAGAAACACTAAAAGAGGTAGGAAGAGATTTTAGGGGCACAGGTTTTATGTGCTGTTATCTAAAGTGCTCTACTGCACAAAGGGAAAATGACATATTTTATCAAAATCCAAATTGGATATCTTGCCATACAAAAATATTACTTCATAAATATAAAATAAATAAATAATTCACAATATGACTGTTTACTGTATTTTTTATCAAGTACATGCAGTTCTATGTTCCTAAAACCCAATGCAAAGAAGGAATTAAACCAGCCAAAACAAATAGTGGGAAAAATCATTAAAGCTTGTTTGTTCTGATCCCTCACACTTTTCAGTAACACGTTTTAGACTCAATACCAAAATTTCATGATTCTTGAATGATCTAACTTGATGTAAAATAGCTAAAACTAAAACTTAAAAAATAAAAAAACTAATAATAAAAATGACAGAAACACATCAAAATTAATAAAAATTATAGAAAAATATGAATAAAAACTATAGTACTCAATGATACTAAAATAACACTGCTGTCAAGCCGAGCTACATAATAATTAAAACATGATATAAATAAAATAATAAAAAAATTAAGAATCCACACTCCTATTTAGCAGGATTTTGAGTATGGCAAAATTGCTGAAAACAAACGCTGCTTTGAGTTTTGATCATGCCGACAGATGAGTAGCTTTTGGATGTGTGCATTTTTTTGTTTGTAATTAAAAAACAAAACAAGACACCGTGTCACTTTTTGAAAGCAGAATTTATTGGATATGGCACCTCTGACATTTCTGGAGTAGTGACAGCATCATTGTGTAAGTCTGCTTGCTAACATATGTTTGGCTGTACTATATTTATGCCTTTGGACTTAGCACTGGATTATGTAGTTTTTGTATTTAAAAGGCAGCACTTAACACAACAGCACACAAATTTACATGACTATTTAACTTTTTGTCCATATTTACAACAAATTCACAGCACACATTCACACCAGAGAACAGCAAATATCCATTTAATAACATCCAAAAAAGAGACTCAACCACATTTAAGATTCTTCAGTGTGAGTAAAATATTAGAAACCAGTTCAGAGTACCTCATATCTGGGCTTGAATTTTTCCAAATATATTGCACACTCACTCAGCAAGAGCACAAATTCTGCTTACTCAGTTGCTGCTGTCATTTGCAATTGGTGGTTCATTTTTTTAATGTCAGTCTTAAATCATAGTGTTTTTACTGTTCTCCATGCCTTACTCTTTATCAGTCACATAAAAATAACTTGCACTTAATTACGTTATTTCATACCCTATGCATGGGTTGATTAAAGTGGCCAGTCACTATGGCAACTAGCCTACCATGATTCACCAATACTTGGCTGTTTTACTCAACAACAGATAATTACTGGGCAAAAAGGTTATGTTTTTGGCTGATGGTCTCTGGGTATTTAAGACTAATAGAGATTAACAATAACAGGTGATGTATTTTTTTGCAGAATACAATGTACAGTATGTTTTATAAATTCACGTAAATACACACTTTCTGTTTTATAAGGCTTAATATGAGTAATAAAAACACAGCACACTATAAAGAAATACTGGAGACATTGTAATGCACATGACATTAAAATATACAGTGTTATATATATTCATAGTTCTCTGTGGGAAACAAAATAGGAGTAGTTCACCCAAAAATGAAGAGGCATGAGGGCGAGTTAATAATGCAGGTTCTTTCAGCTACTTCATCAGATACCTCAAAGCTTTTTAACAAATATAGTTATTTTACAAACTCAAATGTCCATAGTGTATATTGGTCAGCTTAATACATTAAGACTACAGAGTAGAGTATGATTAAGATCGATTTTCCCTGACAGGTATAGGATGTGTTCGGCACATAGACGGTTCGCACGTTTGGACAATTTTTAGTGATATTGACAGAATGTTCATGCTCTTCTGCTGTCCCTCAACAGTCAGGTGCCCTTGACGCAGTACCTGACAGGAAGTAGCAGGAGTTGGGCTGAGAATCATGTGATCAACCCCTGGATCTCCCAGGCCACGTGGGGTCATCTCAAAGCTCCCATACGTGTTGGCCAGACAGCACGGGAGAAAGGCGCACATTCAGGATTAGGTTTGGAGGACGGCAATCAGAGCTGCTGAGGGGCGGCCTGCTCCCTGTAGCCTAAAGGAAAAGAGCATCAGCGTTCACAAGACAGCTATACTGTATGTATACACTACAGGGGTCAATGTTTTCAATGTCTCCTACTGTATGCTCACCAAGGCTGCATTTATTTGCTTAAAATACAGTAAAAACTGTCAAATTATTTCAAATCATTTTTGAAATATGTAAAATAGTTTTAATTTCTAAATTTCTGAACTTACAACAGCTGTTTAGTGTGACATGATACTTCAGAAATCATTCTAATATGCTGATTGCACAAGAAAAATTATTCTTATTATTAATGTTGAAGACAGTTGTGTTGCTCAATATTTTTATGCAAACCATAATTTTTACCTTGTAGGATACTTTGATGTTTTTGATATATAAATCTTTTGAAACTTCATCCTTCACCTGCATCCTTGCTGAATAAAAGTATTCATTTGTTTCCAATAAATAAATAATACTAACCCCAAAGGTATGGCAAACCGAGTTTAAAGTTATAGTATGAATAAATGCTGGTTCCCTTTCAGTCGGTCACTCTCGACGCCACGTCGAGGACCGACGAATATGGAATATGGGATATCGCTTCGATAGACCAATCTACTTTGAGTGTAACTAAACGAGCCAATGCACATTGGCATGCAATTATTGCATCCAGCTGCCGCTGATCACTGCGTGAGTATAAGAGAGCAGCAGGTGCAATGCATACCAGCTTTTCGCTTCAAAGCCGAGCGACAGTATCGTTCTGCTTACCTTGAACTGTGTCTACGGTGAACTGCGAGTTCAGCACGCTCTGGGAAGCTTCCTGTGTTGGCGGGACGGCGCTACAGCGGCGGTCGTTCCAGTATCGAGTGGGTTGCACACTTCAGGCTGCACTATCCCCTGTCGTGTGGCAAGCGGCCATCTCCCCTGTGCGCCTCAGCACTGAAAGAGCAATTCCTAAAAGAGCTAATTTTCT
Organism: Carassius auratus; assembly: GCF_003368295.1. Lineage (NCBI taxonomy): Eukaryota > Metazoa > Chordata > Actinopteri > Cypriniformes > Cyprinidae > Carassius > Carassius auratus. Next base: position 742,501 of record NC_039262.1, on the reverse strand, counting down.
CTAAAAGAGCTTCACGGGTGCGTCTTTTTAAAGACGACGGATCGTCCTTTTAAGGATGCCGTTTCACCCGTGCGTTTCTGGGTGCGGTCGTTACCTGGCACCGGGTGATGGTCACGATCGCTGCCTCACGTGTCTGGGCGTCAAGCACGCTGAGGTGGCTTTCGTGGATGCGTCATGTTCCTGTTGCGGGAAGATGACCATCTCGGAGCTGCGAACCAGGCTCCGCTACCTTCAGGGGGGCGGAGTCCCGCTGCCTCTGCCGCGATCTGGGGCTCGTTCTGGCGGACAGACGAGGTCCACTTCCGGTAGTGGCTCGGGCGGTTTGAGGGTCACAGTGGTGGCAAACCCCGCAGGGAACCAACCCTCTGGGGACCACCACTCCTCTTGCACCTCCGATCCAGTGGAGCAACCCACGGAACGCGCTGGGCCCTCTACAAGGAGCGTACCAGTGGTATCCAGTGGGCCTCCCCCCGACCGGATGTCGATCTCAGCATCGGAGGGAGAGCTGTCGGACGAAGATTCGGCTGCGCTGCCGCCCTCTGGGACGGTGGCAAGGCCTGAGTCGGACCCCGAAATGTCAGCTATGCTTTCCCGGGCCGCCGAGAGGGTAGGGCTCGAGTGGAATCCTCCACCGCGTCCCGAGCCCTCGCGGCTGGACGATTGGTTTCTCGGGGTGGCGCGCGCTGGTTCTCAGCGCCCCACTCCCGTCGCCTTTCTTTCCGGAAGTGCATGACGAGCTCACCAGGTCGTGGAAGGCACCTTTTACTGCCAGAAACCGGCCAGTGGGCTCCTCCTCCCTCACCACCCTCGATGGCGGTGCAGCGAAGGGGTATTCGGGAATCCCGTCGGTGGAGCGGGCGGTAGCGATGCAATTGTGTCCTAAGTCCGCCTCCTCCTGGCGTGGAGACCCGGTGCTTCCTTCCCGGGCCTGTAGGCACTCGTCTGGTCTGACCGGCAGTGCCTATGCGGCTTGCGGGGAAGCGGCTTCCGCCTTACACGCTATGGCGTTACTGCAGGTGCACCAGGCTAAGGCACTGAAGGACCTGCACGAGGGGGGTCATGACCCAGAAGTTCTAAAGGAACTCCGAACCGCCACTGACCTCGCGCTCCGAGCGACGAAGGTCACCGCGAGTTCCCTGGGTCGTGCGATGTCCATGCTTGTGGTCCAGGAGCGCCATCTCTGGCTGTGTCTGGCAGACATGAGGGACACTGACAAGGTCCGGTTCCTCAATGCCCCCGTGTCCCAGACCGGCCTATTCGGCGACGCGGTCGAGAGCTTCGCCCAGCAGTTCTCGGCTGCCCGGAAGCAGACTGAGGCGATACGACACATCCTGCCCCGGCGGGCACCTGCTGCCTCCTCCCGTCCGCCGGCCGCGGTGCCCCAGCCTGCACGTCGCCGAGGGCGGCCCCCTGCGTCTGCCCCCGCTCCCGCGCAGCATCAGCAGCAGCCTCCAGCAAAGCAGCGCCGTGGAGCCGGGCGTGGGCGGGCAGCCCCGCCTGTCCAGGCCCCCGCCAAACCTGGCGGTAAACGGAAGAGCAAGCGGCCCTGAGACAGGCGACCCAGAGATGGAGGGATCTGCTCTTCGGGAGATGGTGAACGCACCACTCCCTCCCCCGGAGGAGGGCCGGGTGGAGAATCTTTTGTTTCATTTTTTCCCGCCGTTGGCCTCGCGGCCGACGGTACCCAAATACTCGATAAAAGAGCAATTTCCCTTATCTCTGGGTCACAGGGGGGCACGGAGAGTTGCGGACGGCCAAGCTCCGGACCCCACTCATCCTCCTCCTTCGCCAGATGGCAGCAGCGGGCGGTTCGAGAGCGTCAACAAAGGCCCTACTCACGCACCCTCTGCCAACCCGTGGAACCAGGTGAGCCCTGCACCCCACACTTGCACCACACTCCGGCCTGCTCACAAGCCGCCCGAGTTGGGTCCCTGTGTTCCACCTCGCTGCCCCACTGCGGGTACGGCTGTGGTTCCGCTGGTCCCGCTTGTACGGTTTTTAAGCGCCTGGTCAGCGCTACCCAGCCCGTCTCGCTGGCTTCTGCGGACCATCAGCCTCGGCTATGCGATTCAGTTCGCCCGGCGTCCCCCCAAGTTCCGCGGTATCCGCTTCACTGCAGTGAAAGCGTCCGATGCCCCTGTCTTGCGGGAAGAGATCGCAGTCCTACTGGCGAAGGACGCGATAGAGCCGGTCCCTCCAGCCGATATGAGGACCGGGTTTTACAGCCCCTACTTCATTGTACCCAAGAAAGGCGGTGGGTTACGGCCGATCTTGGATCTGCGAGTTTTGAATCGGGCTCTCCATCGGCTACCGTTCAAAATGTTGACACAGAAACGCATTTTCGGGTGCGTCCGTCCCCAAGATTGGTTTGCAGCGATCGACCTGAAGGACGCGTACTTTCATGTGTCCATCCTTCCGCGCCACAGACCTTTTCTGCGGTTTGCGTTCGAAGGACGGGCATATCAGTACAAGGTCCTGCCCTTCGGGCTGTCCCTGTCTCCCCGTGTCTTTACGAAGATCACGGAGGCAGCTCTCGTTCCCCTCAGAGAGCAAGGTGTTCGCATACTCAACTACTTAGACGATTGGCTGATACTAGCACAGTCTCGGGATCAGTTGTGCGAGCACAGGGATGTGGTGCTCCGGCACCTGAGCCTGCTGGGCCTTCGGGTCAACTGGGAGAAGAGCAAACTCTCGCCGAGGCAGAGGATCTCTTTTCTTGGTATGGAGTTGGATTCGGTCGAACAGACAGCACGCCTCACAGAGGAACGTGCGCGGTCGGTGCTAGCCTGCTTGAATACGATCAAAGGGAGGACAGCGGTCCCACTGAAATTCTTTCAGAGGCTCCTGGGGCATATGGCGGCCGCGGCAGCACTTACACCGCTCGGCCTATTACATATGAGACCGCTCCAGCACTGGCTTTATGGCCGAGTCCCGAGGTGGGCGTGGAAGCGTGGCAGTCACCGGGTCCAAGTTACACCGGCCTGTCTCCAAACCCTCACCCCGTGGTCAGATCTTGCATTTCTCCGGGCAGGGGTGCCCCTAGAGCAGATCTCCAGGCATGCTGTGGTTTACACGGATGCCTCCACCACCGGCTGGGGGGCCACGTACAACGGGCATGCAGTCTCAGGGGTTTGGACGGGCCCACAGCTGCAGTGGCACATCAATTGCCTAGAGTTGCTAGCAGTACACCTTGCCTTGAACCGTCTCAAAGGTCTCCTACGAGGCAAGCATGTGCTGATCCAAACGGACAATACTGCGACCGTTGCGTACATCAACCGACAAGGTGGTCTGCGCTCCCGTCGCATGTCGCAACTCGCTCGCCACCTCCTCCTTTGGAGTCAGAAGGTTCTGAGGTCACTTCGTGCCGTTCACATTCCAGGCCTGCTCAATCGTACAGCCGACGAGCTGTCTCGAGCAATGCTCCCGGGAGAATGGCGACTCCATCCCCTGACGGTCCAGCTGATTTGGAGACGGTTCGGAGCCGCTCAGGTAGACCTGTTTGCTTCTCCAGAGACCTCTCACTGCCAGTTGTTTTACTCCCTGACCGAGGGTACTCTCGGCTCGGACGCACTGGCACACAGCTGGCCGCGGGACCTACGCAAGTATGCGTTTCCCCCAGTGAGCCTTCTCGCACAGACACTGTGCAAAGTCCGGGAGGACGAGGAGCAAGTCTTGCTAGTAGCGCCATATTGGCCTACTCGGACCTGGTTCCCCGAACTAGTGCTCCTCTCGACAGCCCCTCCTTGGCCGGTTCCTCTGAGGAGGGATTTACTGACTCAGAGACGGGGCACCATTTGGCACCCGCGTCCAGACCTTTGGAAACTCCATGTTTGGTCCCTGGACGGGACGCGGAGGTTCTAGGTGACCTACCCCAAGAGGTAGTGAACACCATCACTTCGGCAAGAGCACCGTCTACGAGACACGCCTATGCCTTGAAGTGGAACCTGTTCGTTGAGTGGTGTTCTTCTCGCCGAGAAGACCCCCGAAGATGCCCGATTGCGGTCGTGCTATCCTTTCTGCAGCAAGGGTTGGAGCGAAGGCTGTCTCCCTCCACCCTCAAAGTCCAGGTTGCCGCTATTGCTGCGTACCATGACCTCGTGAATGAGAAGTCCTTGGGTAAGCATGACCTCATCATCAGGTTCCTTAGAGGGGCCAGAAGGTTAAATCCATCCCGGCCCCCCTGTATACCCTCTTGGGACCTGTCTCTAGTGCTTAAATCACTACAGCAGGGCCCATTCGAGCCTTTGCATTCAGTTGAGCTAAAGTTTCTTTCATTGAAAACTCTGCTCCTGCTTGCACTGGCCTCCATCAAGAGGGTAGGGGACCTGCATGCATTTTCGGTCGACGATTCGTGCCTAGAGTTCGGGCCGGCTGACTCCCAGGTAATCCTGAGGCCCCGGCCTGGCTATGTGCCCAAGGTTCCCACTACATCCTTCAAAGACCAAGTGGTGAACCTGCAAGCGCTGCCCCTGGAGGAGGCAGACCCAGCCCTGACTGTGCTTTGTCCCGTCCGAGCATTAAGGTGCTACGTAGACCGGACACGAAGCTTCAGGACCTCAGACCAGCTCTTTGTCTGTTATGGAGGTCGGCAGAAGGGGAGTGCCGTCTCTAAGCAGAGGATGGCCCACTGGATTGTGGATGCCATAACCCTGGCTTATCAGGCTCAGGGTGTGCCCTGCCTGTTCAGGTTACGAGCTCACTCAACTAGAAGTGTTGCATCCTCCTGGGCGCTGGCTCGTGGCGCCTCGCTGACAGATATTTGTAGAGCTGCGGGTTGGGCGACCCCTAACACGTTCGCTAGGTTCTATAGCCTTCGTGTAGAGCCGGTATCCTCCTGTGTTCTCACCTCAAACGGGTAGTGGCACTGAGAGGCCCCGGTTAGTGTCGGCTTACTTAAACTACTCCAGAGTGTCCGTACTGTAGACCCTGTTGGGATCCTCCATCACCCTAAGCAGCTGGACGCGGCGGAACGTCCGGCGCCAGACCTTCATGATGAATCCGTGAGAACCATGGAAGGGCGGGTTCCATATTGAGACCTAAGCGGTACTCGTATGTGTATAGTCCACGGTATAGCCTTAGAGCCCGTGTTTCCCCGGCAGACTTCTGCCTTCCCAAGAGGGTTTTAATCACCTAAAATTTCTCCGTATACTCCTAAACGGATGCTATATGTGTATTTGCCTCCGAGACCTCCTTCGGGAAGGATGGGGCTTCCGCAGCGTCCCGGCTCCAAGCGGACCGGGTACGTTTTCCCAGTGTTATCCAATCTCACCCAGTGAGGTAGTGCTTTGACAATGGTGAGTGGAGCTACTTGTTCTGAGCCCCGGCCTACACCTAATAGGGGCGCAGGCGGCTCGCACAGGGCACTGGAAGGGGCAGCACCCATGGCGCTTTGATAGGGATCCCATATTCGTCGGTCCTCGACGTGGCGTCGAGAGTGACCGACTGAAAGGGAACGTCTCGGTTACGTATGGTAACCCTCGTTCCCTGAAGGAGGGAACGGAGACGCCACGTCCCGTCGCCATGGTTGCTGTACCGCCGCTGAGCTGCCGAGTTCCCGGCTCGGCTCCTCAGCGAAAAACTGGTATGCATTGCACCTGCTGCTCTCTTATACTCACGCAGTGATCAGCGGCAGCTGGATGCAATAATTGCATGCCAATGTGCATTGGCTCGTTTAGTTACACTCAAAGTAGATTGGTCTATCGAAGCGATATCCCATATTCCATATTCGTCGGTCCTCGACGTGGCGTCTCCGTTCCCTCCTTCAGGGAACGAGGGTTACCATACGTAACCGAGACGTTGTGTAGCCTTGTTAAATATCATTTTATGACTTGCATAATGCATGATTTGTCTTTTTTGGAGCCTCCTGTCACTGTATTATAACAGCAGGTTTGGAAGGTTGAGGATGACAAATTTTTTTTTGAACTGTTATTTGAAAAAAGAAGTTAATTAAAATAAAGCTGAAATTAAATACAACTTAAAAATAGAAAATGAACATTAATTGAATTTTGATGAAAAATTTTGCCTTGGCAACTAACTGAAATAAAATAATTTAAAATGTAAAAACGCACTAAAACTGCATAAAATAAAGCTGAATAAAAATATTTAATAAAAAAATAATAGTATTTGAATAAAACTATTATTTACTTGATTAATTATTTTATTACTTTGAATGTTTTCTGTGTCGTTAAATAAAGTCTATAAACCAAATGACCAAACAACATTTTTTTACAGAAAGAAGCCTAAAGAAGGTTTTAAAGCATCCTCAGCATACATAAATATATAAAAAAATAATAAACAGCCCCTCGCCAACAAAAACTGAATGCTACCACTTGATGTGAGTGGTTTTCATATATATCACCTAGAAAATGCCTCAGTGGGGTTTACATTTTACAACACTGGCTCCTATATGTGCACTGAAATGCACAGGTTTTGGCTTTTTCTTGCAGTATTTCTAATGAGATGTAGAATGGGAATAGATTGATGACTCATGACCTTCTTAAAGCATTGCATTATAACAGGTTTAAATGCAGATGACTCAATGCATTAAAGCTTTCAAAAGATCAAGACCCAAGCTTCAACTATCAAGCCCTTTCTTTATAGCATGCCAGCCATTTAGTAAACTCTACTGCAAACTTTAAGGCAAATATAGTAGTTAAAGGGATAGTTCACACAAAAATGAACAACTGTTTGTTAGTATTTGTTAATATTCATTGCATTCCAAACCCAAATGACTTTCTTTTTAGCCTAATGAAATTTTGTATTAATGAATCAGTAGATCCAGTTCACAAAACTGGTATGAATGGCTCATAAAATCACCTTTTGTGTTTCAAGAAAGAAAGAAAAACCATGCAGGTCTGGATTATGATTTTTGAGGGCCACTATTACTTTAAATGGTCTTCCAAGGCGGCGAGCCACAAAGGCAAGGCTGCTGAAAGATCTTGTCAAAGGGCTCAGCGTGCAACTGAAGGAGTTAGTGGTGCATCGTCACAGTCTCTGTATGAAGTCACACTTTTGCAAAGCTTCTTTTCTAATGAGCTCTATGGTTCTACTGGCATTTAATGGACAAAGAGTGGATCAAACAGACTGAGAGGAGACTGGCAGATGGCAGATGGTGGGAGGCACATTATCCGAGATGGATCAGAATAAACAGAATGGGAGAAGCCGAGCTTGCAGCAATGGTAGTGATGATGGGCTGAGATGAGTGACCAAGCTGTGTGGACAGCAGACCTGTATCAAATAATTGTGTTTGCATCTAACACTTTCATTAGTGTAATATTTCATAAGTGTTAAAATTATTTGACAATCAACATTTAAATGCAAGAATGAATCCCCTAAATTATCATTCTGTAAAACAATTGGCATAGAGAGATTTTGGTGTCTCATGTCTATGAACATATAAAATGTACGTAAATGTATAAACTTAATTATGCTAAGTTTAAGCCATATTTTAAGGCAATATTTCATGCATTGATGGAAAAGTCAATCTTGGAATGCACTGCAACAAGCTCAATGAAAGAAATCATTTTATACAGTTCAAATTTAATTAAAACATAGCTCTTAGACATTTTGTCACTTGTTATTAATTTCATTCAGTTTTCTCATCGGAATGTATCATTTTGCGCTATACTTTTCTGTGACCATAAGTTTTAAATTTAGATGCAGTATAAAAGGAAAATCAGGATAACTAAATTAATTTTAGTTTGGCCAAGAAAGAAATAGTATAAAGGAATAAATTACATTTAAAAATTTATTCAAATATAATTATAATTCTTAAAATATAAATATAACTCTGCATTTTCTTTATAATAATATGTGACCTTGGACCACAAAACCAGCCATAAGGGTACATTTTTTGGAACTCAGATTAATACATCATTATACACCTGAAAGCTGAATAAATAAGCTTTCCATTGATATATGGTTTGCTAGCATAGGACAATATTTGGCTGAGATATTTGAATTTGATCTGGAATCTGAGGGTGCAAAAAATCTATATATTGAGAAAATCGCCTTTAAAGTTGTCCAAAGTACATTTTTAGCAATGCATATTATATAGGCCTAATAAAAAATTAAGTTTTGATATTTCTATTGTAGGAAATTTACAAAATATCTTCATGACAAACATCCTCAGGCCTGTGAAAGAAAGTAATAATAAAATAATAATATTTTTATGGTATTTTATATAGCATTTGCTGCCTCCAAATTAAATTAAGACAATTTGAGGTTGCAAAGGTCAGTTACAAAAAAATAATAATAATAATTTGCATATATAACCATTTTTCTTTGCAGTGTACAGTATGTAGTATGTGCATGGCCAATGTTTGCAGGCTATGTTTTTTTAAATATTTGAGACAGGTCTGAGTATAATTAGTGACAAGATAAAAGTCAAATATTTGGTTCACTTACCTTCAGAAACTTTTGATCCAAAAGGTTGTAAAATAGCGAAATAAATAAATAAATAAATGATTAGAATTTTAAATAATATGTTTAAATGTTCAATGACAGTATGAACATTCCACAGTAAAAACATGTGACGAAGTTCTGTGATTTGCTTCGTCCGCCTACACAGAACAATTACTGCAGGGCTTTCAATCCACTCCTACCAGCAGACCGCTCTAATAGTCATTGTTCAAAGGATTCTGGCACCTTCTACAGCCCTGGAAGGAGGAGGTGATATTAGAAGAAGAGAGAAAGATGTCAGGTTGAACATGAACGGAGCTGACTATGGCCCACAGCAGGTTGACCGCTGAAATCCTGTCATCTTCTACACTTACCACGCATGTGAAAGGGATAGTTCACCCAAAAATGAAAATTCTGTCATCATTTACTCACGCTCACGTTGTTGTTCCAAACCTGTTTGATTTTCTTTCTACTGCAGAACAATCACAAAAGAAGATATTTGGAAGGACGTTTCAGCAGTTTTTGCCTATATGATGAAAGTCCAAAACAACACTTCATATTATTATTCCTAATTGTATAGACAAAAACAACCCAAAATATACTTTTTTTAATATTTTTGTGTTTGACAGAAGAAAGGAAGAAATTGGAAAGTTTTGGAACAACATGAGGGTAAGTAATGACATAATATATATTTTTCCCTTTAAATATACAGTTTGTTCTAGTTTTGCTAGAGATCATTAAAAACAGATCTCCTATTCCTAGAAGAAAAAACATTAAGAATGCATTAAGATGCATTAAGAACCGGGGGGTGAAAACCTTTTGAATTTGAAGATAAGGGTAAATTTAGCTTATTTTGTCTTCTGGGAAACATGTAAATATCTTCTGCAGCTTCTAAAGGGGAGTACTAAATGAAAAAAATATGATATTTAGGCAATATGTATATATATATATATATATATATATATATATATATATATATATATATACATTTTTTTTTAAACATATTCATTCTTATTCAAAAGTTTTCAACCCCCGGCACATAATGCATGGTTTCTCAAGAACAGTGGGCAGTTTCAGGACAAACAAGGGACACGGGTTTTCGGGAGGCTACCGAAACAACCAAAAATATTTCCTAATTGAAAAAGGTGCTTGTAGTGGTTTTATGGAGGAATACTCACTTGCAAGAATGACCATGTCCATTCCCCAGAATATGCTCATGATCCAGCCCACCATGACAATGGCAGTGACGATCTGGATGAAGGCGGCTGCGATGTTCAGCCAGAAAACGCAGCACATGTGTCTGTCGGGAAGATCTGTCCTCGCTCCGCACAGAACCGTGAAGGCTGAGATGAATGTACCTGTCACAAAAATAAAGCGAGATGCCGTCAACATGGGATATATATAAATATGATCCTCTTCTGTGGTTAAAATAGTTAACAAATGCAATATGACGCAAGTCTTGATCTAATCTTAAAACCGCACACTAATGATATCATTCATCATAGTGTGAATAATACCATACATTACAATAAGGTCTGAGACATAATTATGGCATAAAATATTAACAGAGGAGCTTGAATATAAATGAACATGGTGATTTTAGGAACAGTCAGTGTCAGCTTCTATTACATCTGCGGTCTTGGTTGAAATTAATGTTTGTTCTGTGCTTAAAAGATTATCATTGAATAATAAGTCATATGGATTACAAATTACAAATATGTTGTTGTTTTTTTGCAAAGACAAATAAACATTTGTTGCATGTTATTTAAGATATGAAGATATTCCTTTCATGTTCACTTTAAAGAGCAGAACACTCTGCTTTTAAATCTGGACACAAAGCAATTCCAAGGAGATATTTTCAGTATTTAAGTATGTGTTATGCTGTTCTGATCTTTCCGCAGATCTGCAGGACTAGTCTGAAGAAGAGTCTCATTTGGAAACTCTTGGGAACTTTAACCAACATAGTACTGAAACTCGCCAAGACAGATATTTATTTTTTTCTATCCCCCTCATTCCAGGGCAATTAGGTTATGAATAGCTTTCCATTTTTGTAAGGCCGATAAGCATAATTCACACTGAAGGAGTGTGAGCAAGCAGACGGCACTATGCTGCCAAGCACAGCTTAGCATCTCATTAGTGTTATCACAATAATAGATTCTAATAGGGAGGATAGCGGCTGAACATTAGCATAGCACACAAAACTGATGAGCCTCCTCATTATGAGAAATGTACTTTATTCACCCCGGATACAGCCTGTTCTTTAGTTAACAGTATGGTCTGCCACTATAAAATGCTTGGCTGTTATTGAGAAGGACTGGGATAGAACCTCTTAAGTTTATCATCCGGAAGGGGCTTTCCAAGTAGAGAAGGGAAAACATCACTTTTCACAGCTTTTTATTCCCACGGCTGTTATACAAACAATACATTCACTGTACTTCCCCCAAAAGCAGACAGCAAGGAATTATAGAACGAGTGTAGGAAATGCTGATAGTCCCTAGACTTGAGGAGAAGATATGCATAAGCATTTTTTTAACATACAGTATATATGTTTTGACACCCAAATTTTGAATGGCAGTGTATACAGTATAAATTGAAATTCAATATGTGTTATATATTAAATATAATTTAAAACTGACATATAGATAGCTATGCTATGCTTTCAGTCTGCAAGGCTGAGTAAAGACTGCCCAGGTCTTAGTGACAAACAGAGCCTTGAGTGTTTGTAGCACTCTAATTAAACTGAATGACGTGAGGACCCCCACTCCACCATATTATTAAACACACACACACTTGCAGGTCAAATCAGCTGTGTGATCTAGCATCAGGCTGTCAACAATGCTTCTGCCTGTCAAACTGAATTAAGCACAGGATACCCAGGCAAATGTCTGCTTGCATATGGCACACATATAATTTAGAGGCCACATCGCGCGTCATAACTATTCAACAGAGACATGCACACATTCACACTCTGTGAAGAAGGGATGCTTGAAGATAAGATACAGTAGGGTGGTGAGGGGTCCTAGTCCCTGCATATTAGGCTCACAATCACTATAATTTCCCTCAGCCTTCCCTCAGAGTGGGGGAGTTTAATTATCCTTTTCAGTTCCTTTTCTACTGAGAGAGACAAACATTGCTAGGAGAACATGTGTGGAAGTTCTCAGGTGCCAGTGTAGTTTTTTTTTTTACGCTCTAAGATGTTTTAATGTTTTAAACATACATACTGTAAGCACATTTGATATAAATAGTCGTGGTGACCCTAGGAGCTGCAAGGAATGAAAATCAGTTATCTTCTCTCCCATTGTTCACCCTCTTCAGACTGGAAGCTAGTGGATGCACCATTCAGTTTCAGGAAGTCGTTCATAGACTCTTTACTTGTTGATTGCACATATTGATTGAGTTTCTTTAAGTCAGACAGCATGGTTTGGCAAGCCATTGCATAAAACTGGAGAGACAAAGAATGACCTTAAGTCTAACAAAAGAGAGATTTCAACACGCTCTCCTCTCTCAGATTTAAATAGAGCACAAGAGTAGGGTTATAGAGGTTATAATTCTATTCAAAATCTCCATAGAGATATTGATTTTTAGCAATAAGGAACAAACATTTCATGAAGACCTATGCTTTTAAAAATATAAATTCCAAAAAGGTATTAGAGAACCGTTTTTGCTCTGTGAAGAAACTTTTGTGCAATAGAAGTTTTCCATGGATGGTAAAGGTTCTTCATGGAACCACTGATGCCAATAAAAGTGTTCACATCATACGTCATTTGTTTACAACATGTGAGACATGTTTTTTTAATGGATAAGCTTTTTATTAAACTTCTCATGAATCGATGCAGTGCAACAACCGCTGAGTGGCAACAAACAGCCTGAAAGATCAAAGCAATTTTTTTTTAATAACTCAAACTGAATTCTTCTGAAAGAAGAAAGTCAGATACACCTAGTATGACTTCAGGGTGTGTAATTTATGGCTTAATTTTCATTTTTGGATGAACTAAGGCAAATCAGCATATTAGAATGAATTATGAAGGATCAATTATGAAGGATCACAATCACAGATTGAATAAATGATGTCATTTTTTAAAAACTGTAATAATATTTTACAATTTTGATTAAGCCAGTAGTATGCTCTACCACTGAGCCACAGGAATATGTGATAAAGCTAAGTGATAAAAACTAAGCAGAGTTCATACAGCACCTCTCTAACATTTAACGTTACACACGCAGTGTTTGGTGCACAGGTGAGTAAACTATGCCCGAGAGCTTGATGTATTATAGAGTCATTCTGAAAGCGAGGTGAAGGATTAGCCTCAAGGTAGGCCTAGGAAACATGCACAGCGACTATTCCGGAAATTGAAAATTCCACAACAGCTCTGCGGCCTCTATTTATAACAGCTCAAGGATGAGAGCCAAGACAGCTTGAGAGGAGAAGCGACAAAGTCAGTCTGACGCCCTGCAGCCATCACAGTTTTCAGCCATTCTTGTGAGAAGCTGATTACTCATCAGTCATTTACTGGCTCTTCAATCCCTTCCGAAGAGAGAGTCATTTGGGTTAACACTCTTGGGTTACACTTTTATGAGGCTCACAGCACCAGTACTGCCCATTTAATGCAGACTTTAAGGGACAATTTCACGTGACTGGGCCTTGAGAAGATCAGAAATGAGAAAACATGCTAGAACAATTTGTGATATGAAATCCCAAAAGTTAAACTGCCCAAAACTTCCCAAAAGTTAAACTGCGATGAACTTGTGCTTTATTGCCAAATCTTACAATCTATTTTTTTCTGTTCACTGGGTTTGCTGTTTATTGCTAATAAACTCTCGGCCATTAATCACACTGCAAATCTTAGGTAATCTGAAGCAAGAGCAACAGTGTAATTATCGGGTGTCTCTACTGACAGCGTAGCCCTATTCAAAATGAGACCAATAACAGTCTCTGAATGATGTTATCCCATTCATCTCATTTTGTGAGTGAAGAGAACGTCTGTATAAATTAGAAGTTACAGCGCTCAGTTGTCTTCTATCTGCTGCCAAAAATGTTAAGCTGAAAGCCATTTTTCTGCTCTCTAAGTGAACTATTGTCACAAAAACACCAACTGTGCCCTCATTCTGGTAATCATGTAAAATATAATAACTGAACTGAATCTATCAGCTGCAATTTAATAAAATAAATCTCATATTTTTGTCTGAGGTGTCCCATGGTTTCTTTCCCTGCACTTCCAAGAGACATTAGTTTCCTATTTGTTTTTCTTCTTTTCCTTTTTTTTTATGTTGTGTCTCAGCCTTATAAGACATGTCCTCTGTCCGCCTACAGTCCATTAACTGACTATCTGATGCATATTTTACACAAAACTGGGAAGGTTTTTTGAGTCTGGCTGTCTAGTTCAAATCTAACATTGTCCAAATATGCACATACTTCCCTACTACAGTGCATGTAAACAGCAATATGTAAAATAAGCATTGTATTTGCATATGAAGTATCATGGTAACAGAGAACTGAACTAAGAGACAGACTACCATTCAAAAGTTAGGGGTCTGTCACATTTTTTTATGTATTCTTATTTTATGGTTATCAAGAATGCTTTACTTGTTTAGAAAAAAAAAGTTACGTTTAGAAAAAAAAAGTTACATGGTGAAATATTATTACAATTTAAAAGTGTTTTCAATTTTTCTTTATTTTAATGTTATGTATCCAAATGATGGTAAGTGATAATATTTTTGAATCGTTATAAATGTTTTCAAAATGTATATAGAAAATATATATTAATAAATAAATAAAAATAAATGAATATAATAAAAATAAAAGAAGACGTAAGGTCGCATAGAAGAATCCTCTACCTGACAGTAACAGGCTTCTCTGCATGTCTGTTTTTCCTCTGTAATTGTTTGCTTTATGAAAAGCTTAAAAGAAGCTTTTAACTTATTATTAAAGGTCTAAAAGAAGTAATGCAATCTATAACGATAACATAATTTTTTTTGCCCGTTTAAGTGCACTTTGAAGAACCCCCTTGGAATGAATTCATTTGCTTGCTTATCTATCTCTTTCAATCTTAGAGGAGACAGGCAGGCAGGCTTATGCTAGCATCTGCTGTCATGGAAACTAGAAGAGCACCAGGGCTAGAGCGATAGGTTCAATTCAAAGAGTGTTGGGATAGCATAGGCATGAGCAACACAAATCACTCAAATTGTCCTGCTGAGAAAATAGTTTAAACCAGGTGGTCTGCACCTAAACTGGCCCACCAGCTTAACCAGTAGAAGATCAGCAAACCAACCAAGATCAGCAGGGTAATCACTGAAAACACTTCTGTCATTTTCAGATCTCTGGTTAATGTCATTTACTGTACATTCCTGGTTGGGTAAAAATATCTTGTGGAAATTAGAAAATTAAAGCAAAAAAAATTAAAAAGCCATTATTTCTAGAATAAATTATTCAGGACATTCAGTTTTAGCTGTGTTTCTGAAGCTAAATGCAATTGAAGTGGTCGACCTTTGTCATTTCTTTGCACTTTAACACTCACATTTTAAATGATACTCAAATTTTAGGCTTAAAGTACAGTCCATTTCAAACAAGGGTTTTATATGATTTTCACTATACATTTCCATCTATTTTTGGAAAGCTTTTAGCACTTTATTATCCTTCCCTTGGATGTATTAAATGACAGAAATCTTCATGCTCACCACAAAATGTCTTTCTTTTTTTTCCCATGTGAAAAGACTTCCCATTTAGATTCAGATCAGGTCAAGATGAGAAGTCAACAGTTTTCCACTTTTAGACCTTGAGAAACTACTTTCTTTGGATGAAATTCTATCCATATCTTATTACTTCTAAACCAAATATATTTGTAAAAAGGCTACATATTTGGCCACACAAAGCCTGAATTAAAACAAGATTTTTCTAGTATGCCTGAACAAATGGTGCAAATAAGCATGCAAGCCTAACATTAAACAGCTGTGAATCCAACTGTCAAAATAATTTTGATGCCACAGATTTTCAGAATGGCTGAACACACAAAGAAAAAAAGTGTAAAAAAATGCAAGTCAGGAGTCCATTGTCACAATTTAATTTTAAATCTGCAGTGTTGGATAGGAAAAATTGTTTAAAACCAGACGGATTTACTAAATTGCAGCTCAGAGTGATTCAGCACAGGTAATGCATTATGGGAAGTGAAGCGTTTTTCCACCCAGGTCAACAAAAGATCATTTATTAACTATGATAAAATATCTATCCATCCATCCATGCAAACTTTGCTGTTTTAAGTAAAATTTCTAGGAGGCGCGTTTCTGTGAATAAGCATACATTTTTTATCGGATAGGCGTTTCGTCCACACGGATCCGGCGTTTTCGGAAGGTGAAACCGCTATTTTTTGAAACCGGGTCCCAGAGTGGATAAATTTGAAAAAGCCGTCTTTGCGTTTTCGTCTGGATGGCTAATCTTATATTTTCTGAAACGATGACGTCATCAGCCCACGTCTCCCCCCTAGTCAGAAACCTCTACGTCCCGTAACAGCAACAAAAACATGAACAAACACTGAACGATTGTCTTTTTATTAACTAACATTAACACAGATTAATAAATGTATTGTTCCATGTTCGTTTGTGTACCACGCGCAAGGTTTATGAGCATAGTCCAAGTCTTCTTCTCAGTTTTTAGTGTATCTCTGTGGCAGAATAACAGCACCACATACTGGTCTGGCATGTATACTACATCATTTTGCGGTTTCGTGTGGACACGGATATTTCTTGAGACGAGGAAAAAAAAGATTGGATTGGGGTAAGGTCCGTCTCCGTGTGGACGGGTTAGTTTAGTCACAGTCACAGTCTGAAGCAACTTAATTAAAAGTATGCTTATTGCATTATTAGCGTCAAAGAACTGTTTAATACAACACCGCAATTTCATTGTTTGGACATGAAATCTATTAATAAGACCCTCAATTTGTGCACATGAAAATATGCATGATTTGATGATTTGAATCTAAACTCATCTGGCACCCAACACATGCCTGCAAAGAATTGGAAATTAAAGGTGAGGAGAGCAGGTTGTCAAGCATGACTCACTAACTAGAGTGGTAATGGTCTCAGACAACCCGAGCACAGACTATGTGCTCAAGAGAGCCCCATTTGGCTCTTGGCATTTTCCCTTGTATCATCGTCTTCCAAACATGGGCTCTCTTGTCATAATATTCCGCTCTAGTTTATGTATGAGCAACTGTGCAGCAGACAGGAGCTCAGTAAACTATGCCCACATGCACAGATGATACAAGACAGGCACATTAGTGCCTGCAGAATGCATGTTCGTTCTGTAAGTATTTATACAGCATATGCACTGATTCATACTGAACGCTTGCATCCTCCAAAAGCACTCCATGTCCTCCAGACTCCAGAGGGACTGGCCGAAACTTGAGGAGGAAAGGCTATGCTGAAGTGGACTGCAAGATTAAATGAGTTGAGGCACAAGTCCGATAGTGGTATCCTGATGGATGAAACCATTATTGACATAAACACCAGAGGGCCACAAGTGGCTGAGTGATGCGGTCACCGGGTTGATTACTGTATGTTCAATTTAACTGCAACTGTCAGAGATGGATTCCAAGCTCTGCAAATGTCCTGGATGCATACGTCTGGTCAAAAATGCCATAGAAGAGCTGAATATTTCTCATGCCCTGGTAAAAGTAGGGCTGGCTTGACAATATTGATTACCAGTTTTTAAATGTGCAGTAAGTTTCTAAGAAAACTGTTGGTTTTTTAAATCAACAAAACAAGCATGCCCCTACTTAAAAAGGATCATGTGTTGATATGTCTGCCCCCAAATTCACAAACATGCCATGTACTTACTGGTGATTGGGTACAAGTGTGTTTTGGCACTTGGTCTCATTCACTTTCAAAAGCGTTTCTCAGAAATTGCTTACTGCACCATTAATTGATTGACATTTTGAAGCACCGATATCAATTTAATGTGACATAATTTAACACCTGGGCTCAATTGGCAGTGCAGAGATTAACCAATCATCTCTTTCTTTTAACTACTAGCTATAGTATAAAATAAACATGAATGAACTTCAGAAAGCATGATAAAAAACAATACAACTTACTGAAATGTATTATGTCTCATGTATTTTGTTTTAAATACAAAAAGTGGTCAAAAAAACAGTTCGTAAAAATGTGTCATGCTACATTTACCTCAGAGAAGACACTTAATACACTAACCTGTTATTGGCATCTCTTTTATTGCAAGTTTTAATAAATTTGTCATAGGACAACCACAGTTTAAATGTTGCGATTTTACCACAACTAGAAGTAGAAAAAAAAAGATTAAAAAAAAAAAATCAATATTTGTACACAACTCAATCAATTTAATAAATATATCCAAACAAACTGAAATCTGATTCAAGTAGAGAAGCTTGTGAATTGAAATCTAATCAATTTGTAAAATCTGTGTTAACAAAAAGGGTTAATCCATATCTGTGGAGTTAAAAAAAGAGATATCAGATGTACTGCATTATCCATAAAAGGCCACCTATCAAGACAATTCACTTATATAAGCAGTGACTCAGGTGCAAAATAACCAGGAGTGTGATCCTTTTATTACTACTACTAGCTTTTTACAAAGCCTTCAGCCTTATTAGACATAAGGGAGATCAATATTCATCTGCCATGTGTGCTTTTATACTTTGAAAGCTGCAAGCTACAAAGTGATGCTTTAAATGTGTCTGTCTAATGCAGTGGTACTAGAATTCTTAAAGAGAAAATAAAACAACCCATCTGGTCTTTGAAGACAGACATCTTGGCACAATCTATTGGCAATTAAGAAAAAGCAATGTTGGATGAAAGAAAATGCTCGCAAAAGCTGATCACACACATGACCAGATACCAGAGATTAGCAATTACTTAGACCGAACTAACATGATTGAGAATCAAGTTGGAAATGACAATATCGAGATGGATGAACGGACTGGCTAGGACGCAGAAAAGGTCAAGTTATCAATCAGGGTAACGGAGTGGATGCAATTATTTATGATCATCTTGATTATCTGTTCTGGTATGTTCTCGGATGCACGTGATGGATCTGTTACCACACTTCAAAAATTGGACATGATCTGAAATAAAAACAGCTCATATTGAATCCTGACCTAAATGTCAGCGAGAAACAGGATCTGATCCTGATCGTGTCCAGATACTCCAAGTGTGTTTTGGTTCTGTATGGGTCGATAAAAAATAATGTTGTTTATGATTATAAAAATTATCTGTATTAAAACACATGTTCCTGGCTGTTAGAAATATAATCATTTAATTCATATTTAAAAATAATTTCTAACAAAAATGACCATGAAGTACAACATACCTCTTATACTTTGACTACAGTGTAAGCATATTAATTTAATACTTTGTTTTCACAAAAATCATGCATTTTTAAATCACAAGCCAAAATAGGCCTATTATATAATTTACTTTGGGTTTTACCATATGACAACTTGAACTAATCATTATATAATTTCCTGATTATGTTTTTTTTTTTGTCACATAACAACAATATGGCTTTCTACATGTTGCTTGTACCACTTTCATAAAAACAAAACATATTCAGTATTTAATTTCCAAAGCAATAATAACACAAGGTTGGCCAACCTACTCAAGGGTCATCTTGTTGAGATTTTCAGCCTTTTGACGAGACTTTTTCTTCATTGTACAACCCACACGTTTGACTTCATGCCCCACAAACACATAAAAATAGATTTTAATTCAGAAATTGAGAACTTGTTCATTGTAGGTGGATCCATTTGTCTGTATGAACAGCATTTGTCTGTTTTGCTGTGTAAAGTAATAGACACGTACAAAAAATTAACGTTATGTCATTGACCCATTAACAGAAACATCACAAAAATTTTTAACAAAAACGAATTAAGAATTGCAAGAATGGATTCAATTAATGAAAACATACAATAATCGTTAATCAAAATATTTAGACATTCAAATCGCAATTGCAAAGTAGCCTATAAAAAATAATTGCAAGCATGTATATTTAAACTGTATAAGTAGCCTATAGCTTATTCAAAGCAAATTTAAATGACTTAAAGCGCGCACTGAAAGAACTTGTTGATGGAATGTCGATTATTTCGGGTGTAAGAACAGTGTTATTTCTCGCAGGTCAGGTGGTTGTGTGTAACTGAGCGAATCGCCTCGTTGTACTCACCCAGTCCGGGCACAAATGTGTTGAGGAACAGGCAGATGACAGCTACTGGGAAAGGCATATAGGGGATGGCAGCGCGTAAAGCTCCTTTCTTCTCTCTGACTTGAACAACAACTCCACTGGTAGAAGAAGAAACTCCTTTTTCGTTCATTTCTGTGTCTTTCTGGTCCATTTCCCGATTTTTAAACTACTTGCGAAGCTTGAAATCCTCGTTTTGGTTTGTACTGGACACTATCAGGAGCAGCTCCAGAGCTTTGTGTTGATATGAGAGCGCGCGCAGTGAACGGTAGGCGTCACTCGGTTACTACCGTGTCAGTGAGCGATAGTACAGTAGATCGTTACACAATGGATTTAAAGTCACAGTGGTGATTTAAATTGACCTATTAGTCAGGTTATAATTAGATTATCCCTATTGGATTGCAATATTACTGACATCCAGTAAACTGATGCTCAGTGTCTTCAAACGCTGTAAAACAGTAGTTAAAAGTATTTTCGTTCACACACACACACACAAAAGAAAATTCAATCAACCCATATGCATTTAAAGTTAAATTATAATATCTTTTAATTTGAACATTTTTGATACTTTATCTGCTGGTTACTTTTGAACAGAAAAATTCTTAGTCAGTTATTAGATCATTAAAAATATTAATTCGTTTAATTTTTGTCCTGTTTATTAAAGTTTTCCCTTTAGACCCTTTAGTCTCCCCGCTCCTCTGGGAAAATTCACCTGCTGTTTATCCAGAAGGCTCTTTGGTGAGCCATGGCCTGTCACTGACAGTATTTGAAAATGCTGATGTGTTGCACCTTGACTCAAAAGGCCATCCAAAGCCAGAGCTGTCACAATGAACCAAGCTGCAAATCAAAACCATCTGGGACTGTTGTGTCAACAGCTGTGGGTCTGCAGCCGTGGCATATAATCAGAACACTTGCCATTTCCCAGCCTGCAGACCTGCAGTCTGCATAATTATTACAGTAAGATTTTTCTTCTTGCGTCATTATTTGAGGATGCACATACTTATTATGGGAAAAGTCAGAAAATTATTAAACAATATAATGGATATTTAGACCAATTTAAACATCTAGTGCCCATCGCATGGGGGTAAAAAAAAAAGCATGCTATAGATTTTTTTTATTAAACTGTCCTAAATATTTAATGCTTTGAAGCACATATCAGTTTTATTTCTTTTAAATAAGACACTAGAAAATTGTTGAAGTTTAAAAAGTGACATTAAAAAAAGTTATATAACTTTAGGTTTACTATGGAAAATGCATAAACATACTATTTTAATTTGGCACAGATAGCCATGTTGGCAGCGCACCATTGACTATAGGTGTCCTGAGTTCGAAGACCTTTCCTCTCTCCCACTTCGCTTCCTGTCAGTTCTGATCTAAATGCCAAAAAGGGGACAATATATATTTGTTAATTAGAAAAAGAGTGACATATAAATAACTATTTTCAAATGTTATCTAGCCTAAAAATATATATTTTCCAAAACATGTTTTAGTCTAAAACTGTGAGAAAATCAAAGCCAGTAAACAAGCTGTGTTCCAAATTTCAAGTTAATATCTAAATAATTAGGTTTCAGTAAGATTTTGTTTGGGTGCAGTATACAAAACGTTTTCACCAGATGGAATTTGTTTCACATTTGCTTTCAATGCTGTCATTTTTATATAGTCACAAGGAGTCACTGTACAATTTAGGACCATTTAAACTTTTCAGATTATGTCCATGGTTTTGTGTGAGTGTGTGTGTGTGTGTGTTTCATCCCGATTAAGTAAAAAAATTATTAAACAACAACAATTTTTTTTTTTTGCTCAAAAATATGATGAAAGAGCACAAGAGGATGCAGTATTAATATTACCATTGGTACACTCTAAAAAGAAACCTGCAGTAATTCCACAGAATAATCATTTGGGTTCTACAAAAACCATGAAGAGGACAGTTCTTATATGCCCTTTTCTACTATAAAGAACCTTTTATACAAAGCTTCCATGGATGCTACAGGTTCTCCATTGAAGCATGCCAATAAATTTTTTAAGAGCACTATTCCAGAACATTACTAGCAAACAAAAACTGTTACTTAAATAAATAATCATATTCTCTAGATTCCATCTCCATATCACTCCATATATAGAATAAGCTTCTCCAAAGTGAAAGGACTTTGTTGTTACTTTTACCCTGAAGGAATTCATTTAAATGTGCCACTAAGACTCTTTTATTTGCAGTATAATTATATCAAGGTGTTTGTGATAACCCAAGCGCTGAAGTATGAAGAAGCCTGAAGGATTGTAAGGTGCATAAGCTAAAGTATAGCCTGCACTGCAGATATGTGTTCCTGCTTTATTTTCTTTGACCTTGCGAAAAACAGACAAATGAAAACAGACAATTGATTTCAGTTCAGGCTGTTCTGACATTTTTAGTACACACATGCACTCTTTGTGTAATGATATCATGTCAGTCTTTGGAGGCTGAAGTAATTTCACTAGTGAGATTTAGATGCTCCATTCTTAATCTTAACAAACAGGAACCAATCGTCAGACAGTTCACTATAAATATTCATGAAGGTGACCCCGCCCATCATCCCAAAGTCAGTCATTTTATTGTCAGGTCACCTAGCAACAGGGTATTCTAGGGTGGATGTGGTTAATTTAAAATCTTTCTTGTATGATGTCAGCTGTAAAAGTGTAACGTGAAATGCTAAACAGTCATTCTGGCTTTTCTTTCTGCATTTTGTATTCCTTGTGGTTTTAGAAACCAGGACACCAAGGTAATATCAAATGCATTGTAATAATAGGACAACATGTTATAGCTGTCCATCTGGAGGGACAAGAGTAGCTGTGGGCTTAATATTAATGATTACTTTATATCTTGTTTTTAATATTTCTTTGGCCCTTCAGGCAAAAGAGATGGGGGGGGGGTGCACAAACTATATACATGCACAAAATATATTGTGGCTAGATTTCATCCACCAAAGGTTGTAGAATAAACTGTTTTATGTATTAATGTGATAGTGAGTAGTTTTGTCATGATGTCTGTTTGTAAAGCCAGCAGATCCACTTTCCACTTAATGTTCAATGCTTAATATTTTTTTTACTGATTTTCAGTTTTATTACCATAATGCAGATATATGAAGAATAGGCAGGACAATTAATTGTTAAGTCGTTTTTGCATTTTGACTGTCAAGTCTTAATACAACTCATTTCAAATCCCTTTGTCCACAATCTGCAATAGAACAAACACACTGGCTGGCATCAGTGCTTTCCACCACCTGTCTGGTCTAATGTCTTATCTGCTAAATCAAAGCTGTCTGGTTCAGTTGGACACTTACTTGCAGTCTTCTGCTCTGCTCAGCTCAGCTCTTGGCTGCTGATTATTTTGGAATGAAATATTAAATTTGCAGCACTGTGATAGACAAATAAAAAAGCACATGTCTCATTCCAGTTGCTCTGTAAAA
The DNA here is from genome assembly GCF_003368295.1 of Carassius auratus. Classification (NCBI taxonomy): domain Eukaryota; kingdom Metazoa; phylum Chordata; class Actinopteri; order Cypriniformes; family Cyprinidae; genus Carassius; species Carassius auratus. The sequence continues at coordinate 719,461 of NC_039262.1, read as the reverse complement.
AATATATACATTTATTGGTTTGCCAAAAATGTCAAAACCTCAAAAAAATAATATAATCTTGTCGCCATACATAAATGTGTGTGTGTGTATGTATGTATATATATATATGTGTGTGTGTGTGTGTGTGTGTATTAACTTACAGTACAGACCAAAAGTTTGGAAACATTACTATTTTTAATGTTTTTGAAAGAAGTTTCTTCTGCTCATCAAGCCTGCATTTATTTGATCAAAAATACAGAAAAAAAATTTTATATTGTGAAATATTATTACAATTTAAAATAATTGTTTTTACATATTATACTATAAATTATCATTTATTTATGTGATGCAAAGCTGAATTTCTAGGATCATTATCACATGATCTTTTAGAAAACATTCTAATATCCCAGGCTAAGAGGAGACAAGACAGCAGTGGATTTATTGATTATTTACTGTATATTGCTGCTGCCACACAGATCTAAAATAAACATGCAATTTATTTCCCAGCTGTTTACCTTCACAGACATAACCAAATTGTTTTTGTAAATTGTGTGTGAATGAGAACTTAGTTTAGTACTCACATGCTGTGTGGTGGTTGCTTTCTGTTTACTTGCTTCGGATGTGTAACCTCAGAAAATCATATATCATAAGTTTAAAATAATATGGCTTTAAACGCATGATTTAAGTGGGATAAAGATGATAATTAGAACCAAAACAAATGTTTTTAGCAGGTACATGCTGTAATGGCAGCTGCTCTATTCTGGAAAAGGGGGCGGGGAGCAGCAGCTAATTTGCATTTAAAGAGAAAGACCAGAAAAACTGTGTGTTTTTGCTTCCTGTAAAAAGGGGCATAATATGTCTCCTTTAATATATATAAAAATACATTATTCCAAAATGTATGTGTTGAGATGAATTTTTTAAATAGCAGGCTGTCAAGAGAGTTTGAAAAAAATATATATTATAGCATCTAGCAGTGGGGCAAACTGGACCATGCTAACCAGCCTTCTTTATTATTTAACCCTTTGGCATAAAATCTAAAATTAATAAAGGCCTGAAGAAAACTGAAAATAATAATAATAAAAAAAGAAAAGAATAAGCTTGCAAAACAATGCTGTTTGTGTTTGTGTATATATGTGTGTATATTTTTGAACACTAAATATTTTCAAGCAAACTTAAATGAGTAAAACAAATATGAGAAAGAAAAGAAAAGAAAAACTAAACTAAATGAAAACAGACAAGATGAAATGAAGTTCACTTGGGATTATTACAAAACCGATTCCAAAAGATTTGGGACACTGTACAAATTGTCAGTAAAAAAGGAATGGAATAATTTACAAATCTCATAAACTTATATTTTATTCACAGTAGAATATAGATAACATATCAAATGTTGAAAGTGAGACATTTTGAAATGTCATGCCAAATATTGGCTCATTTTGGATTTCATTATACCTTCCAAAAAGTTGGGACAGGTAGCAATAAGAGGCCGGAAAAGTTAAATGTACATATAAGGGACAGCTGGTGGACCAATTTGCAACTTATTAGGTCAATTGGCAACATGATTGGGTATAAAAAGAGCCTCTTAGAGTGGCAGTGTCTCTCAGAAGTCAAGATGGGCAGAGGATCACCAATTCCCCCAATGCTGCGGGGAAAGAAAGGGGAGCAATATCAGAAAATAGTTTCTCAGAGAAAAATTGCAAAGATTTTGAAGTTATGATCATCTACAGAGCATAATATCATCCAAAGATTCAGAGAATCTGGAACAATCTCTGTGTGTAAGGGTCAAAGCCGGAAAACCATACTGGATGCACGTGATATTCGGGCCCTTAGACAGCAATGCATCACATACAGGAATGCTACTGTAATGGAAATCACAACATGGGCTCAAGAATACTTCCAGAAAACATTGTCTTTGTAACACAATCCACCGTGCCATTCGCTGTTGCCAGCTAAAACTCTATAGGTAAAAAAAGAAGCCATATCTAAAAATGATCCAGGAGCGCAGGCGTTTTCTCTGGACCAAGGCTCATTTAAAATGGACTGTGGCTAAGTGGAAACCTGTTTTGTGGTCAGACAAATCAAAATTTGAAGTTCTTTTGGGAAAACTGTGACACCATTGTCACGGTTCATGAATGCATTGTTTCCTGCTCGTCTCATGTTACGTCATGTTGATTGTTTTATGTGGACGTTACATGATCAGCGGTAGCTGCAGCCCATTCCAACGGCCTACTTAATGCCCTGTTTTTTGTCTCTTGTTTGTCAGATTGTTGTTGAGGTCCTCCGTGCTTAGCATTCCTCCTTGTGTCTTCGTTCCTGTTCGGTATTCTGTGGATTACATCATCATCGCCCAGATCCCTCATCGTCACTCACCTTCTCACCGATCTGTGCTGTCATCGAGGTCCCTGCGCCACCCACCATCAACCCAGCCTGACTTTACTTGCAACTTGCTTCCTGTCGTTTATACCCTGACAGCCATGTCATCCGGACTAAAGAGGACAAGGACAACCCAAGTTGTTATCAGCGCTCAGTTCAGAAGTCTGCATCTCTGATGGTCTGGGGTTGCATGAGTACATGTGGCATGAACAGCTTACACATCTGGAAAAGCGCCATCAATGCTGAAAGGTATATCCAAGTTCTAGAACAACATATGCTCCCATCCAGGCATCGTCTCTTTCAGGGAAGACCTTGCATTTTCCAACATGACAATGCCAGACCACATACTGCATCAATTAAAATATGGCTGCATAAAAGAAGGATCTGTGTACTGAAATGGCCAGCCTGCAGTCCAGATCTTTCACCCACAGAAAACAGTTGGCTCATCATAAAGAGGAAGATGTGACAAAGAAGACCTAAGACAGTTGAGCAACTAGAAGCCTGTATTAGACAAGAATGGGACAACATTCCTATTCCTAAACTTGAGCAACTTGTCTCCTCAGTCCCCCGATGTTTGCAGACTGTTATACAAAGAAGAGGGGATGCCACAAAACAAACATGGCCTTGTCCCAACTTTTTTTAAATGTGTTGATGCCATGAAATTTAAAATCAACTTATTTTTCCCTTAAAATTATACATTTTCTCAGTTTAAACATTTGATATGTCATCTGTGTTGTATTCTGAATAAAATATTGAAATTTGAAACTTCCACATCATTATATTCTGATTTTATTCAGAATTTGTGCAGTGTCCCAACTTTTTTGGAATCGGGTTTGTATATGATTAATACCTTGTGGAATTTAAGTAATATATATCATGCAAAACAGCAATGAATATGAAAAAAAATCATTAATGGAATACTTAATGTAAAAGAAAAAAGAAAAAGAAAAAGTCATGCAAAAATCATAGGGTAAGAAATACATTTGTTAGAAAATGTTGTATTAAAATTGTAAAATTGTAAAATTTGTTAGAAATACAGTATATATGCAAAACAATAAAGAAAAAAAGATCACTTTCATCCTCTGGGCATTAACATTATAAACCAAACAACATGCCTGGATTAAACATGCATGCACTTTGACATGTTGGCCTCCTCACTTATGTTTTATACATACATTTATTTAATCTACATCTACATTTCATCTTCTCTATACCAACCCTGTTTTTATTTAAAAAGCCAAATTAATTGTATGGTGCTGTATTGCATAGTACATAATATACTAATGCATACATATACTAATGTGCAGCACTGCATTGTCTTGCTAGAAAGCACATTTTAAATTCTAGAAATTATCTTCTGTCTGGGCTACAAAACAATACTTAGAGGTGAATTTACAGTATGTGCCACACACAATATATAATCATTGATATAATATAATTTATTATACATTCATCTGTGATGATTGTTGATGTTATAGTACTCTACATTAACATATAATGGTTTCCTTGGTTCTGATGTTTCAACATACTGTTGTTGAGAAATGCTGTAGTTATTCTCATCCTGGCTGCACGCAGAAGTGAGTAGATCTATATGACACAAATGAAAAAGAGCTCATTTATAATTTATAAAACAGTAACTGGACCACAAAACCACAAAAGGGACAATTTTGGGAAATTTAGATTTACTCAATTACATCTCTAAAAGCTGAATAAATAAGCTTTCCACTGATGTATGGTTTGTTAAGATAGGACAATAATTCTGTGTTTGCATGCTCAGTATTTGGAATCTGCATTTTTCTATTCACCAAAAAAACAAACAAAAAAAACACATATACAGCACATCCACACAATAGCTGTATACTATCTCAACATAGTTATCTGATACATTGTGATTTTAAATTATATTACATGACATGACAATAAGGATACTTCTGGCCCAGTGTTTACATTACATTTTACAATGTGTTTTTTACATTGTTCACTATTATAAAAAAATGCTCCTGAGTTAACCGACAACTTAACCCATTTAAGCCCACCGGCAACTATAGTTGAAGCAGTTTATAGTTGTCATTTTCCCTTTGTAAGTATTTTTCTAAATGTTAACATGTTTTATTTCTCAATGACATGCAAGCAAATAAAGGATTTCAAGAAAGAAAAAAAAGGTATTCCCTTCCTTCCTGTCACATGAACTGTTTAGTTCCTACCCCTACTTCCAGGAAGCATGGCGAAGGCAAACCCTCCCAAACAAATGTAATTTTCAAGTTACTAATACGTTTTTTTTTTTTGACATATATATATTTACATAATCGTGAAGGTCTCTAGAATCATCCAAACAAAACGAATCTTCCAGCAGATCATAACTCTTTAACTGACTTCTCTACTGTACAGTAGACCTTAATTTGATAGGGAATAAATCTGTCAAAAGGAGGAGATGAGAGAGCAATCTTTCCACAGCTCTACTGCCCCTTTTCTGTGTCTGTTTTTTTCTCTTTTATGGCATTATATCTTGTAAGGAGCAAAATATTGAGGCCCCTTTATCCAGTTTGGATGTGTTTCATTCTAATTGGACAAGGACCCTAATACATTTTATGTCTAGTAGCTTATGATTCCATTGTAATAAAGAAATTCATTCAAGTAATGAATTTACATTTACATTATTATTTGAAATCACCTACTACAGTCAGCCAATGAATACTATGGGCCTTTAAAAAAATCTTAATTTTCCTTCAGGTATACCTTTTTTATTATATAGATGTAATATTTTCTTCACTCTATTTGTTTTTATTTATTAATTTTCATTTAACTAACACACCTCTAAAATACCTGCATGTTCAATAATAAGTAAATAAATAAACAAACAATCATGGGTGTAGCCTACAAATTATAATTATTTAAATAATCATATATTTAAAAAAATAATATAATTAATTTCATGAATATCAAGGACTTTTGTCAAGGTTAATCCATTTGACCTAAACAATATGTGCCATTGCATAAAATATGTGATATTTTGCATATTTACATCACAAAGTATAGTATGAAAATATGTTTATGTCAATTAATTTATAAAACTACATGAACCTTCACTGCTGTACTCTTTGTAGGCTACTACTAAAACTGCTTACATAAGGGACAGTTCACCCAAAAATAGAAATTGTGTCATTTTCAAATTGCAAACCTATGACATTCTTTCTTCTGTTGAACACAAAAGAAGATATTTTGCAGAATGTTGGTAACCAAACAGTTAAATGCGTATTTTTTTTTTAATTTATAGCCTTTTTATTACAGAAATGTAATATTTTCTTAATTCTATTTATTTTCATTTATATATTTTCATTTAACTTATTGATACACAATACCCTTTTGGGTGACCTTAATGGCTTTACTTTGTTCTGCACTATGTGTCACCATTTTAAGACAAATGGATGTTATCATATCATATCATAAGAGATTATAAGCTAGATGCAACTTTGTGGGGGGTTTACATCAAATGTTCTTCGACTTTTATGCATAATAACAATTTTTATGAATAAAGATTAATCTGTTGAAAGCAGTTATTTTGAGATAGATGCCAAATGCTCTCCTCCTATTCAAATTTTACATTGAAGGGGTGAATACAACATATTTTCCCACCGGCAACTATAGTTAACCTGGGGAAAATAAATGCAGAACATGTTCACATAGGACATGCTTACCATGATTATATGCGTGAAACCATTTAGAAAATTTTGGGCACAAATGGGTTAAAAGAGGAGAAAATCTAACCGGTCATGTGACTCTTCAAAGTCGACTGCATCCATTTCCTCCAGCCGGTGGAGTGGTGTAGTTTCGATCATTCTGACTGACTCTGATGCTTTCCTTTAAAGAGGGAAGAATAATGTCATTTTAACATTGTCCGCTAAGGGTTTATATAATATGAAGATTCCTAAGGTTAAAAAGACAATATAAAAGATGAGAAATTCTAACCAGTCTTGTGAGTCTTTGAAGAGGACTAGAGTTGTTTCTTCTGGTTTGTGGAGAGTTGTAGTTTCTATCATTCTGACTGACCCTGATGCTCTCCTTTTATGAGGGAAAAACAAAATTATCGTTTTGAAAATCCTTATCAAGGGTTTAGATAATATTAAGACCTCCTGCCAATATTTGTATCGAAGATTATGCTTGATTGTTTTGAATTTCTGAATAAATTATATGATCATATGCTCGGTCAATTACAGACATTCACAATGTACCTGCAACCCAGTATTTTTATTATATATAAAAAATAAAAAAAATAATAATGTAAAAGCATTAGATATATACTGTAAGAAGCAGTTTAATTTGCCTCTGTATCCACTTTAAAGACAGCAACTGACCTCTCAGGTTTGGTGAGAAAATGTGATACATGTAAATCCACAAATGTCATCGCCCTTTGAACCCATATCTCTCTCGGGTTAGTACAGATCTCCCTTTGAGCCTTTGTGATGAAACTAAAATTAAAATTAAGAGAAGATAATTAATTATTTTACATGACAGATTTACAATTATAAATAATTGTAATTAAGACATTACAAATATACTTACATGACACCACTCCTCTCACACCGACGTGTAGTATAATAACTCTCAATCTTATTTACTGGGATTTTTGCTTTGTAAAAAGTAAAGCAGCACTTGTCTGTCAACTTGTCTTTGCAGGAAAAAAATAAAATAAAATTGTTTTAAAAACACTTATCAAGACTTTGGATGACTATACAAAATGAAAAAATGCAATGTAATTAACATTTAAAGGGGTCATGAACTGAGAAATCCAATTTTCCTGTATTTTTGGACATGTAAGAGGTCCTGTAAGCTTCAGAACTCAAAACATCCTTGTTAGTCCAAAAACACCTTTTATTAAAACCAAGCTCAAAAGTTGGCTCGTTCAGAATTTGTCCTGTTTTAAAGCCATGTGGGACAAAGACGGCTTCCTCAGAATCAGATCCATGCCTACTTAAATCATTGTGGCTAAACTAAAAATAATATTACCTTCCAAATGATCCTAATTGTTTGGTCAGTACATTTCACTGTTGATTCTTTGGCAAATCAGTCGCAGATTCGGTACAGGATTTGCAAACAGACTTTTACTGTAACCCTTGGAGTAATACCACAACACGTAAGAAACCATTCACTTTAAAGGGATAGTTCACCCAAAAAGGAAAATTATGTCATTAATGACTCACCCTCATGTCTTTCCAAACCCGTAAGACCTCTGTTCATCTTCAGAACATAGTTTAAGATATTTCAAATTTACTCCGAGAGCTTTCTGTCCCTCCATTGAAACTGTGTGCACGGTATACTGTCCATGTCCAGAAAGGTAAGAAAAACATCATCAAAGTAGTCCATGTGACATCAGAGGGTCAATCATTCATTGATTATCTGGCTTGGCTCGGTGTTCATCTTCAGTTCTCTCTTCACAGCAGTTCAGTCAGTGTACTGTTTGAGTAAATTAATTACTCAAGGACAGGGGCGTAGCACCCGGGGGGACGGGGTCACGTCCCCCGCACTTTTAGAAACAGGTGAATCTGAAACCTGCTTTTTTTTTTTTTCTTTGATCCAGCGTGAATATTTCCGGCAGTGCTCTCTGATTTGTTACTTAGATTTAATTAAACTAACATTCAGCCAATCACAGAGCGAATCATCTCTTGGGCGCGTCTGCTATGAGCTTCAAATGTCTTGTTGCTCTTCTTAATTTTCGCTCGTTCTTTCACTTTGCTATTTGGCCGTCTGGGATAAAATGCAACCCAAAAAAAAGCAAAGGACTGTTAACGTTACATCCTTTTTCAAACACACACTGTAAGTATATTATAGTATGTCGCAATGACACGAATCATGCAATAAAGTTTTCATGTTATGATTTAACCTACTGTAACGGCAAGAGGCATCAGAACCCGTGTGGACTTCGTCACATCTCGCCGGATTCGGTGTGTTAAATGCTCTCCTAATTGTCATTTGTCAGCTTAAGTCATTTGTGGATTAATGCATACTGGAGACGTGAACCATTTTAAATGATTCAGATCGAGTCGGTGAACTGGTTCAAGAAGATCCAGTTACATCGAGTGATTCGTTCGTGAACCAGATAACACTAAACTGCAGTGTTTTGAACGCGCTCACAACAGACCAGAAGAGATGACAATGCTGAATAAAGTTGTAGTTTTTGCTATTTTTGGACCAAAATTTATTTTTGATGCTTCAAAAAATTCTCACTGACCCTCTGATGTCACATGGACTACTTTGAAGATGCTTTTATTACCTTTCTGGACATGGACAGTATACCAGGCACACAGTTTCAATGGAGGGACAGAAAGCTCTCGGACTAAATATAAAATGTATTGATGGAACTGTGTTCCGAAGATGAATGGAGGTCTTACGGGTTTGGAATCACATGAGGGTGAGTCATTAATGACATAATTTTCCTTTTTGGGTGAACTATCCCTTTAATGCATCATCTGCAATCAGTGACTTCTGATATGGATGATTCACACAGTCACATGTTCTGTGTCTCAAAATCATCTATTGCTGTTCATGTGTTAGTAAATCAAGTGACTTTCTGTTGATTTTACACTCCCCTTACAACAAGGTTTCAAATAAGAGGGGTAAAATCAGGGTAGAAAATAGCCATTTATTTCTAAATTATGACAATGTTTAGGTAAAAATCATACATTCTGTGCCTCAGGAAACCAAAATGCAGTTCATGTCCCCTTTAATAATCATGAATATATGTTAAATTGTTATCAGTTGTTTATCCAAAAATTTCCAAAGAAAAATCAGTAATAAAAAAGACACACATTCAATTAGATCGAGTGAGCAGAAGGTGAAGAGAACTATACAGACGATGAAGATGCAGTAGGGCCTCATGTTTAGGTATGGGGATGGTCGTTGATCAGATCTTGATGTGCAGGTTGCCGTATCAGTGGCTGGTCATCTTGTGTGTGATCTCCTCACTGATACTATATACAAACATACAAGTCTATACAAATCTATATTCTGTCCAGCAAAAAATTATAAAAATTTATTTATAAAACACTTATTTATAAAAATTATGATGTGGTTTGCAGAGGTGGTGTATCCTGTGCAGCTATCCCCACTTCTCTAAATCTAGCTTAAACTGCACAAAGTCCAGGATCAAAATGTTTTTAAATTTATGGATAATCCTTATGAGGACCCCATTATTTTACTGTGTGAAATCTTAGGTATCATTTTCGCAAAAGAAAATACAGTTAAGTTTAATACAATACTGTACAGTAAGTCTTTTTACCAAGGCAAAATGATGGCGGAAAATGAAACTGTTGCTTGAAAAAGAGAAAAAGAGACCAATCTGCAATATATAATATGAAGATACACAATGCCTGAACCCATGATTGTGTAGTTAGAATTTCAAAGAGAATGGTTAGCATGTTAAAATTTCCTAATTATACAAAATGTTACTAAGTACTCAGGAAAAGTACTTACATGAGACAATTTCTTGGGGCAATCTCGGTGTGCTTTATAGTAATCCACAACAATTGTAATTGAGAGCTATTTTTTGGAGTAGTAAAACAAGAAAAAAAAGTAAAAAAAAAAAAAAAGTCAATGAGCAGAGAACGAAGAGCAGAAGACAGACAATGAAGACGCATTAAGGTCTGATGTTCAAGATTGTGGTCAGTTATTTATTGCATCTTGCTTTATCATAATGCATGCGATCATCTCACTTGTGGTGCATGGTTGTCTACTAGTGGGCCTGTTTTTCTACTACACGTCACCAGGGGTTTGGAGAAACCACAATGAGGTCTATAAATAATACTAATACTTCTTTTAGTAAGTACAAAAATATTATCAGTTTTAAAGGCTATTCATATTCTTTAATATTCAATATTAATGACTTAACAGATGAGGAGTATTATAGTAGTATACACTGGAAATGGAATGTTAAAGAGAACCGGATGTACTAAACTATTTCCTGAAAATATATGTGACAAAGTGTATTTGTGGTCTAGTGTCTACAACCCACTTCACTACAATAGAGATGACAGCGCTTTCGTTTTAGACTTTTACAAGTTTGTATGAAATGAACCTTGTTGACTCCATGACACAGCAAATTTAGGGTGTTCTGGAGGGGAAGTTTTGAAAGTTAATAAAAGACCCACTCTGCCTTTCTCAATATTAATGGTTGCTACATCTTTTTTAACTGATTCGCTTACAGTTTTTGTAAACCAGGCTATAAAAACCACCTAAAATCCTAGACTTTCATTGAGGGAGTCAAAACTTTCATACAATAAGCCTTATGGTGTATTTAAGCTGTCTAATGCCATAGCAAAGCTTAAAAACTCCCTACTGAAAATACAGCTAAAACCAACCTATAATCTGATTAATTGCTTTGGCTGGTCTCCCAAGCTGGTTTTAAAGTTGTTTTGGCCACTGTTTTAGCAGCTCACACTGGTTTTAGCTGCTTTTTAGCCACCTTTTTACTGAATCAACTGGTTTTAGCTGGATTAGCATAGAAACATGTTAACAACATGCTAGTAACTTGCCAATCATGCTAGCACCATGCTAGTCACTTGCTGATCCTCCCGGAAATATGCTAGCAACATGCTAATTACTTGCTAATCATGCTAATGACATGCTATTCACTTGGTAGCCATGCTTGCAACATGCTAGGTACTTGCTAGTCATGCTAGGTACTTGCTAGTCATGCTAGCGACATGCCAGGTACTTGCTTATCATGCTGGAAACATGTTAGCGGCACGCTATTAGCAAGTATGCTAATGACATTCTAATCACTTGTTAGTCATGTTAGCAACATGCTAGTGACATGCTAGTCATTTGCTAATCAGGCTTGGAACATGCCAGTCACTTGCTTTTTAAGGGTGTACTCACACTAGGCACGGTTGCGTGAACCGGACCGAGTACGATTGTCCCCCCTTCCCACTCCCCCTCTGGCCTGCACTCACATATAGGGTTTCAGCATTCGTGCCGGAGCACGCTTACGTCATTATGGTGCGACGGTTTCGGGATAAACAGGAAGAGCGGCGCTCTCCGAACACAATGGAGTCCATCGCTCTGTTTTTTTTTTGTGGATAATTTTGTGTCGTTTGGTCCACAGCCCTCTCACAGCCTGTTGTTAACAGATGTGTTGCCTTAGTGGCGTGAAAATTTTCATGTAATCGTGCTGCTCGTATGAGGATGTTTGCAAGCTACCAGCTGAAGTGCAGCAAAGACTTTCCAGTTTTTAGTTTTTATGCGTTTTGCACCTCTGCCGTAGACCAAAGCGACCCTTTCCCTGCCATGTTGGTTTTGGAGCGTCGCAAAACCGTGACGCAACGCGTCCTTTTCCGTGCTCCAGCATGGTTAGCACTCACACTGCATGCGAACAGCGCCCAAGTCCAACTGAACCGTGCCCTTCCAAGCGGGCAGGGGCCGGCTAATCAAAATTGTTCACACTTGTTTCTAATGATGTGACCAAATCAGTTTTCTAGAATATAAGCCAGTACAGGTGGCCCAGGTACATTGAGTGTTGATATCACAATAGACGGAAACAATGTGAGAGGCAGAGGAGGAAGAGAAGGAAGAGTTTGTGTTAGAGGTGGTGGACGAGGAGGAAGAGTACAATGTCATCCGACTGCGTGAAATATAGCAAAGCCTTGTAGAAGACAATGCAAACTTTGAAGGTATCAACAGTGTCAGTGTTTCTACCATTTCCCGTGTCCTCCATCGCAACAGGGTAAGCATGAAACAAGAGTACAGAGTACCCTTTGAGTGCAGTTCAGAAAGGGTCAAAGATCTATGATATAAGTATGTGCAAGTAAGTGTACACTTTCAGCACTGATGCTTACAGTACAAGTTTGTAGCCTAGTTATTGTCCTATAATGTTACTGTAACTGCATTACATTGTAGTGTGTGTAAATCAGGAGTGCATATACATATACTTTTGCAGAAGTATGTCTTTCTGGAACACTTACAAAACTAATTATATATCTCTTTTATATATATTTTCTCTTTTATATATATTTCCATGAATAGGCCCCATGAATATATTTTTGCAGATGGGGTAGGGTTCAATCTGTCAAAGACGAGAAGGAGAGGCCAGCGTGCCATTGTGGAAGTCCCTGGCCAGCGTGGTGGCAATGTCACCTTATGTATGTGCGGCCATAAGCAATGGGGGGGTTCTCGGGATGCTGAGGCAGAATGAGTCTCTCTTTAAATTTGATTTTGCAATTGCACAATGTTTTGTGTAATACGCTTTGCATTTAGAGTTTGTTTTTTGGGCTTACTTTATTTTTATGCTGACAACACAGAACTTCTATACTGTATTAGTTGCAGTACTTACAGTATGCAATATATTTGCTGTACTGAGTTGTGAATTATTTACTTTTATTTATGGCAAAATTATTTTCTATATGCAATAAAATATATATATATATCTGTAACTACATGCCCTGGACGCTGTGTTTTCAATTTTTTGATGTAGTGTCTAATGAATGCTGATGAGTGTTTATATATTGACTGACTGTGTTTATGTTTTGAAAGCATTGTTTGATTTTGAGCACAGATCAAATGGTTTTGAGGCAAGTGTTTGATTTTGCCAGAAGAGTCAGGGGTTTTGTGAATATAGTTTAAAGACTGGGTTTTGTGTTTAAAGTTTTGAGAATATGGGTGAAGGTTTCAGGAAATGTGTTTTAGCAATTGTGAAATACTGTAATAACAGCACAACAGTTCATGTACTGGTCGTCGCCTAATTATTTTATGCTGTCACATAAAACACTATGCGACAGCAGCAGGAAACTCAGTATATTCATGCAGCGTGCACATCATAAGAGTAAATATGACAAGAAGTATTTAGTTTTCACATGAACACTACGTCAGTCCTTCCACAGATTGTTAATGATGCATGATACATGATTTCTTAATATCACACATACCATGTGCTCTCTTGTTATTCTCTACATTTAGGGCAGGGGCTGTTTGGATTAAAATATCACAACCCCGTCACACTCAACACCATTATTTATTTCTCTCATTACGGGGTTGTGTTTTTAACACTTTGGTTCTTCTGTAACATCATATATCAGTTTCTGTGAGGATATATGCATTCTTACCAGGACCTAAAGAGAACCAAATTACATCAGTGACAAACCGTGGTTCACTGCAAAACTCAGACAGCTCCGTCAGGCCAAAGAAGATGCTTACATGAAGGGGGACAATGTTTTGTATAAACGGGCTAAATACACATTGGAAAAGGAGGTCAAAGTGGCAAAGAGGAATTATTCTGGGAAAATAAGGACTCAGGCCCCGTCCACACGGAGACGCGTTTCTGTGAATACGCACAAATTTTTTATCGGATAGGCGTTTCGTCCACACGGATCCGGCGTTTTCGCAAGGTGAAACCGCTATTTTTTGAAACCGGGTCCCAGAGTGGATAAATTTGAAAACGCCGTCTTTGCGTTTTCGTCTGGATGGCTAATCTTATATTTTCTGAAACGATGACGTCATCAGCCCACGTCTCCCCCTTAGTCAGACACCTCTACGTCACGTAACAACAACAAAAACATGAACAAACACTGAAAGATTGTCTTTTTATTAACTAACATTAAC